>NC_136943.1:12550666-12670666 GCF_949987615.1 Pollachius pollachius | reverse complement strand
AATGGGAAATAAATTCACCAGAAATGGTTAAATGGAAACTTTAGTTTTATTCTCTACTACTCCCTGCTCTAATATGAAGCCTTGTCCACATCAAAAACCAATCCTCTGTTTATTCTACTGGCTGTAGCCCCTATTTGCCTGGTGGTCCTTGTTGTTCTACCTTGGTCATAAATATTCATGCCTTGTTTATACAGTTAAGTGAGCAAGCAACGCTGGGGTATGTTCACCCAAGGGAATGATTGGGTGAGCAAGTGAGTGTTTAAGTGAGCGAATGAGGAAGTCAATTAATAAATAAGCATCCGAGTGGGTGAATATTGAATATTGGGTTAATGAGTGCGTTAGTGAAGCCTCCTTTTGAAGGGCTGAATTCATGCTCCAATCGTGAATGGAGTCGCTCCTAGGTTCCCTGTACTGGTCCTCTCTGCGTTTCCAGAACAAAGCTAAGGTGCTGCTTAAACCTTGGCCAATAGGATTCCAAACAGGAGCGTAAGAGAGAGAGTCACGTCTGTCCCCATGATTTGTTATTCAGTGAACCGCATCCACAGAGAAATGGATTTACTGGCATGCCCTCTACAGACAAACGAAGGTTGGCCCCCACCTTAGAGATCTGATTTGGCGCACAGTGCACAACGTGCACTGGCGTGCACAAGCTTTTTAGGACAGCTTTTTAGGAAAGCCCACTGAACTGAAACACATTCATAATGTGACACCGGCTTTGATATCATGATGGAGAGAATACACAGGAATTGAGAGGAGGGGAGTGAAGCTGCCGAGAGGAGAGGATAAGACCAGAGGAATGGAGAGGAGAAGGGAGGTGAGGGCGCCCTGGATTAAATGGACAGAAGGAGAGAGGAGACGCAAGGGGAGGAGATGCGAGAGAGAGATGAGGGGAGAGGAGAGCATAGGAAAGCGGAGGTGGCCGTGAATTAGACGGACAGAAGGATAGAGAGAGGAGAAGAGGAGGGAGATGGGAAGAGAGGCGTGGCGGCGGTGAATTAGACGGACAGAAGGAGGGAAGGGGAAGACAGTAGAAGAGTGGAGAGGAGAAGAGAGGAGGGAGAAGGGAGCGCGGTGGGTAAGATGGACAGAAGGAAAGCCACACTCTGGGATGGATCTTTATTCTTGGATCAGAGAACCAGATTCTCTGTGAATCAACTGAGGGGGAGAGATGGCACAATGTAAACCGTCATCAGACCGCAAACCCTCAGATCCTGTAGCTCGGATCTGAACAATGCGGTGCCCACAGTGTTTGCTATCGAACACAGATTCATATCTTCAACCATTTAATCCTCAAGCCCCGTAGTTTATAAGACTACGATTTCCACCTGAATTTGATCAGAATGTCCCCTCAAGTTGTGCCGTGAGGGGAACAGCCAATCAGGTGATCGGGAACTATGTTCAGTTCCCATGTCTCCGGATCCTATGCCAGATCTGTGTTGTCGTAAAACCACACTGACAGGCATGGTTGAAGCAAGGACATAGTAAGTTTACTGCTGTTATTCCCCATAAGGAATTATTAGAAACAATCTCATCCAAAGAGAGATGCAGAATCCACAGTGCTTTGATATAAAAATATAGCTCTCGCAAAAGCAGGAATAACTACTGCTCTATATCTAAAAATCAACAAGTGTGTCATTACATTTGACTTATTTGAGCACAATAATATTTTGGTTTCCCATACACTAATGTTTCTATTTCAGGGCCTCCATACACAGAAAACCAATCTCTCTGGAGCCTCGTGTTTAATTTTTTTTCAATATCCCATCCCTTTCTCTTTTTCCTGTGAGTAACATTTCCCAGTGGAATATGTTGGTTGCAAAAGTAGCGAAAAAATTTCCTTTCATCTATCCAATACTAAGCCAGCTAATTTAATTTGTTACTTTCTTCACTGTATATTGTATCCAGACATTTGCATAACAATCAATGCGGCACAGTAGGATGTATTTATCTTGTGACGCTATACTTTGATGCTTTAACGCTTTCATGTTTGGATTAGCAAGAGCTGGAGTTGCCCCCCCCCCACCTTGGAATGTTTCTGTATATTTCCAGGCGTGCATGGAGGTTTATTTTTGGAAGAAGTTGTCGACACAAACCAAAACGTGTTGAGCAAAGAAGAGACTGAGGAAACATCCTCATCCTATTGGATGTATCATTAATACAATGCAAGACGATGCATGCTGGTTTTTCATTATCCACCTGAAAATGGAAAACTGCCTTAAGGAAGAAGTTGACACAGCATTCTAATTTAAAAACAGAACCAAGGTCAACTGATTGATCCTAGGCCTTTTAAAATGACATGTCAGCTAGTATTTACAGCCACCGCAAAAGCAATTATCGAAATTAGACATAAAGTCATTAACAACAACAAAGTGCTCCATCCGAATGTGTCAGGGTGGGAGAATACATACCCACACGTACAAGGAGGACCAGGCGGGAAGCATCAGAATTCTCCCTCGTTGTGGTCACCTAGTCACTGACCTCTTAATGGAGTCATGCAGTCCCCGCTGTCTGGTTCCACGTTGCACAACTGGGATGGTTGTGGTGCCGGTGGTGGGGAACTTCGGTGAACACCACCGGCATGAGATGTGACCTTTTCCAAAAGCAGGACAGCTGGAGTTGAACTACCACACACCGGCTCTCGTGAGGTTGACCCATTCTTCTTAGCTGGCTGAGAGAGAGAGAGAGAGAGAGAGAGAGAGAGAGAGAGAGAGAGAGAGAGAGTGTACGAAGGTATTCTGTGCACTGTTGTAATTCACAAATGCAATGTCTTTCATGTATTTATTTTACATGTTCTTCAATGATTTAGTTTAGTCCGTTTTTTTTATTAGTATGGGTAGAGGCAGCAGTGAGGGAGATAGATGGAGAAGTTAACAGCTAATTTAAACCTTTTGGTCAGGTTCAGTTGGATTCTCTGCACAATTTTACGTCAAGGAACTGTAAGGTGTGAATAACAGACAAAAACACACACACCCACACACACACACACACACATACACACACAAAAATACACACACTGTCCCACGTGTGTGTGTGTGCGGTGGGGGCTCTAAACAGAATGGGGGTCTGGGCTGCTGAGGTGAGCTCTGCTCCAACCTAATGGGTTTGGGTCCTGTCCAGAAGTGATGTACCGGGGATGTTACATCACAGCTCCAGCCGGGGCTGAGACCACAACCCGTGGACACATAGGGATACGGCACTTGGCTCCATCTGTGTTTGTGGTACATGGGATCAGATCAAAGGTGGGGACGGAGGAGGGAACTGGGCGCTTCAATGGTTCTGGTGAGGGGGTCCCAGTAATTAGACTTGACCATTCATTCATGATTATGTTATCTGCAAGGCTATAGCTTGTAATTGGTGTAACAGGGGTTACGGGAGTGTATTGTAGTGGCATAGATAAATGACCGCACGCCTGGCAGGCGCCCTTGAGCAAACCACATAATTGCCGACCTGCGCAATTATTACATGTAAACAGTCTCATCTTACTAGAGGTTGCTTAGTGGGCGGGCAGTGGCTTAGGAGGTAGAGGTCGACTGGCAACGGGAGAGTTGCTAGTTCAATCCCTGGCTCCTCGGAGCAGAGTGTTGAGGAGTCCCTGAGCAAGACACCTGACCCTAACTGTTCCCGAACGAGTTGGCTGTTGCCTTGCATGGCTGACACTGCCCTCAATATGTGTATGCATGGGGAATTTGAGGCAATAATTGTAAAGCACTTTGAGTGGCTACTGGTAAGAAAAGCGCTATATTAATGCATTCCATTTACCATTTACCATAGCGTCTTCTGAATGACAAACTAACACACAACTATCAAGGTGAGTCTTCACATTGTACAGTTTTCTCTCACATTCTACAAAAAATCACATCCTCTCTGCACTCTGAACATGTATGCTTTGTATTTTGTTTCAAACCTAAAGTATTTTCGTATTAAAAATAAATCCCACAAGTACATTTCATTGTAGATAGCCATAGGTTGATGATGTTGCTCTAGTTTTCAGTCTTAAAATCCAGACTTAACATCCGACTCTTTAAATAATACGTTTAAAATAGTCCTTCACAGTCTTTCCACCACATGTATAGTTTCACAAAGGCGTGAACCCTCGCTGCTTGTCAAATCACTTTTACTCTTCACACTTCCCATTGCTCAATCTGTGCTCTCCCCCTGGTACGTTTGATTGTTACTTTGTCTTTCCTTAACTGTTCATGCCTTTATGCAACACACACACTCGCACACACAGACACACACACACTTTAAATAACTCAATGAAACATGTGAGTGAGTTCAGACTCATTGTTGCGCCTCCCCAGTCTAGTCTAGCTCATTGGCATTTTGCCAAGGACATCTCAGCGGTTTCCGCTATCACAAACTTCTGTTGCATATCAGGACAACAACCCCATCCCGTTTCCTTCAAATGAACTGTGACTCAGAGTATAATAGCATAGAAATTAGTTATTATTATTAACTCAAATCCAACATCCCCTTAAGCCATCTGTTCTGTTCTCCCTTTGTTCATTGAGCGAGATGTCCACCACCTTTCAGCTTCAGCAGCGAATAGCAGTCGCACACCATGTGGCCCTCACAAAACACTAAAACTGTTTGTGTTTCTGTGTGAACATTACCATAATGGCATTTGTGTTTAGCGATTTAATCACAATCAGGCGCTCGGCTGATAATTCTAAAGTTTGCCAAGAGAGAGGACACCACCGAACTCTGAGCTACAGCGATCGGCATCATGCCGGCTCACGGCTCATTAGCCAGAGATCTGTTCTCTCTGACTCACATCTTCCAGGGACTCCACTTCTCAGCAGGAGCAGTGACTGGGATAAATAAGGACTAATCAACGGATTTCTCCCGCTGTGAGTTGACCCAAATACGGAGCTCCATGCCATCGAGGTAGCCCTACGTGTGGTGCTGACGCCCTGTAGCGAACATAACGGCTCCGCTACATCACAGCGTACGGGCGGAGATCCGAATGAGAGTGATTAGTAATGCATGACAGTAATGGTTTGGGACAGAGATGAGTGATTGTGTGTGTCGTATCGTAACTCTGCAGTTCTAAGTTTTCAATTGTTGAATGTTGCCACTCAAGTTTATGAAAATTGGTAACTGGTAAGCAGATGCAGAAGAATGTGCCATATTGAAAGTTGTCAAGTTAGTTTATTTTATGTATTTTTCAGTCACACACACTTCCTTGCAGTTAATAAAAAAGAAACTGCCTGGCCACTATCCAGATGATAATCCCTCAGATTGCCTCCAGGCCAGAGCTAGAGAGGAATATCGTGTTATTGTCAGGCAGTGCACAATTTGACACGGAGGCGCACCGAGACCATGCTGGGGTTAATCATTATGCTTCTATTCCCCCTCAGTTCTACACCTAAACCGCCCAATCTTATTCCTTCACATGTTGCACATGACATGACCGAAGGAGGAGTTCATTAGGCCTATTAAGCAAGCCTTACTTCTTAATATATTAAGAAAGTGCTTTTAGAACTCAAAACGCAATAATGTTGCCTAACCATGACACTTTGAAATCCGCCAGCAGAACCGGAATCATTCTGCCTGGCTGGAGTCCAGCACATTCCCTTCAGCGGGGGGTCCTGGGCTGACAGCGATACACACACACCGCCAGGGTCCATCCATTACGTCCCGACCTTGACCGCACTGATCCCTAGGACGCCTGGGGACAGAGAGAGTGACTGATGTCGCTGCTGGTGTAGCCACCTCCTCCTCCACCGTTCCTGCAGCAGCAGTGTCCCACTCCAGCGTCTACGGATTCCTATCTCGCATCTCCCCTCGTTTTAATTATTCACACCACTCGACCACACTCTTATCAGCGATAACCCATCGGACAGAGCACCCCTCCCCCCCCGCCCCAGAGCTTCCATTGCAACTGATCTGTCCTGCTCCTCCTCACCCCTATCTCTCTCTCCCTCTCCCTCCTGCTCCTCTATATCTAGCTGGGGACACGACACAATTATTCATCTGAAAGGGAAAAGGCCGCTAGGGTTGCATGCAAGCAAACATGTCATGAGAAATGGAGCCCAGATAACCTTCAGCTAGGTGTAGACAGCTGGAAAACAACCGGCGTCAACTGTGTGTTATGTCGTTGCTAGCAGTACCGTTTTTTTTGTCGCCTTTTACTATGATTTTGGGTCTGACTGTCCGGCGTTGAAGACAGCATGCAGGGTAGATGGCTGTTTCAACCTTGGTAGCTCAGTAGTCATTTGTCACACAGTATAAGAAATATATTGTGAAACTGAATGAACAGAAACTTTGTGTTACTTTGAATCAAGTTAAATTACGGAAATTTCCTTGACAAGTTAATGGGGCAAAGCAATTCAATCAATTATGTTCCCCTAGGCTAGTATCCTGTTTTAATTGTTTTAATAACAGCAGTGGGTTATTAACAGCAGTAGGCTATGTGTCTTCTTCCTTTTGAATCTGCCGTTGATGCAAGATGCAGTGAAGAACCGGCAATGGAAGTTCTTTGTCCGTACTTGGGTATGGGCAGAGGATGTAACAACTATTTAAATCAATAACCTCATTGATTTATGTCTGCGCTCATTCTTCAACATTAGATTGACTTTAAAAGTCACTAATTAGTTTACAAACCAATACCCACTCTGTGTCACTATCTATCTCCTCTCATACACATGCACACACACACTGCCTCGTTAATACTCACTCATGTACACGCACACACATACACTAGACACACACAATACCTAATTCACACAGACCAACACGCACACACACAAACCCACACACACACTACCTTGTTTGAATACACACAGACACACAAAAATGTTCCCACACACACACACACACACACACAAACACCCCCCCCCCCACACACACACACACACACACACACACACACACACATGTCATAGAGGCATTGGCTGTAATTTCTTGGTGACAGCTCCAGGACAGAGGAATGGGGGGGTGGGGGGGGAATCATCTGTCAGATTGACAGGCCGATGGTGGCTGTAGATGATGGGAGGTGTGGAGGTTTTCGGGAGGGGGGGAATTGGCGTTGATCGCGGCTCAGAGATAAATATCTGTGAGAATCTGAGAGGCTAAGATGCTAATCTTCCACAGGAAGTCAGGCTATAGCGTTGCAGAGGAAACCACAGGAGAGCAACTGACCTTGTGGGGCTCTGCTTCTGCAGAACACAGGAAGCGGATGCCTGCCTTCAAGAGTAGTAGCGTGTGTGTGTGTGTGTGTGTGTCTGTGTGTTATAATATATATATAATATAATTATATATTTGAAATGCAAAAACTGCCTTGCATTGACATCAAACTTTGTTTTCTGATGTTTATAAAGCAAAAAATTAAAACCAAGGTTTTCCCCAAATGGGTTTTGTACTTCAGTTTGAGTCACCCATCTGATTCTGTATCTGGTCTCCCATACCAAACCACATGTTTCCTTTGCATGGTGCTACAGGGGTGTGAGCAGCTCTGCTCTTTCACTCATCTGCCCATTGAGTAACTGCTTTGCACCTTATGTTCTCAGACACGAAACCCTCACACTTTAATCACCTCATTCATCACTTCCCTGTGTGGAATGCTCATGATAACATACTCCAGCACAGCAATTATCATATCATCAGTATTAATGACAATATTAATGTCAATCAATCTTCTTTTGTTTTTTTCATCTTTCTTTATATTTAGATGGATAGATAGTCTAAACAACTATATCGCCTTGATATAGTTGTTTCGACTATCTAAAAAACATTGCCTCGATATTATCGAGGCAATGATTTTTACAAAAGGTTGGTTAGGTGGCAACAACTACAGATACCCAGGACAGACAGAATTCATTGTTGACCTTTCACAAAGTCAAAGTGTTCATATGTGTATGTGTGTGGGTGTGTGTGTGTGTGTGTGTGTGCGTGCATGCGTGCGTGCGCACGTGCGTGTGTATGCCATGAAGGTTTCAATCAATTTCATTTAAAGTTTACCCTTGAATGTAATAATCTGTCATAAATAGAAACCGGGGGTGAAATATAAATGTCTCCATATGGGGATGGGATCTTATGAAAACAGTAAAGGTCTCAATGCTCTTTACACAGCAGAGAGAGAAGGTGGCAATGTCACAAAGTCATGGATAAACTTAGGAGCAACACAACGGGTCGTGTTGTCAAACTGGATTGAACCTGATTTACTGTACACAGAATATGAGTTTTGATGCAGGGTGTAATGGGAGACAATCTGTAAATCAATCTTTGCTGATCAGGAAAAAAAATGAAATATGCAGGGTTGACACTGAAAAAAGTCTCTTATGCCTTACTAGGTAATATAAGGATATTATGGTTTTGAGGTACATAAAACAGAGGATATCCTTACGACTTGTAAATAAAACCTAAAATCCAACCCCAGATATCAACATTTATATTTGTCCGCCCTCCAAAAAAAAAAAGAAGAACAATTCAGGGTTGTGTCGTCAATGCCTCTAAACACCAACTCACAGGAAGCAATGCTGGGTTTCAACAGTAACAACACACTAGGTGATAAATGAAAGCTATAGACACCACAAGTGGTGACGTATCAGAGTCTGTTCTACTTTTTACACAGTACTTTGTTCCACTGTACAGTTTGATATTAATAAGGGGATCTTAGATACATGCAACTTAAAGAGGTAAGAGGCCCTTCTCTCTCTCGCTCTTGTTTTTAAAAGTTTTGACCCCTAGTTCTCAACAATCTAAACTATTTTCCTATTTTCCAGCGTCTGTTATATGCTGTAACCCTGTTCGACATTTTTATGCTCCTGCCTCAGCAAAGTCGCTCTTGCAAAAGAGAATTGTAATCTCAATGAGCCCATCCTAGTTTAACATAGGTTGTTGAACAAAATAAATATGAACAATAAATATAGCACAAATGTATAATGTATTTTTAGCAGTAATAGATATCTAAGGTAGGAAGGAAAAATAAATATATTATGATTAGGTGTTATTTAGTTAGCTCTACTCTACTGTACTCTACTTATGCGGGTTGAATTCAGCACTGGTTGCACTAAATTCCAGAGGCAACTTAGAAAATAAGGTACGATAACAACAATTTAGGGAGAAATAAACAAAGTAAATGAAATAGTTGACTGCTCCAATCCATGCTTCTTTGAGTCTTGAGCCGAGTGCCGAATAGTCGACAAACCATGTTCCTTCTCTCTGTTTGAACCTCCCTGGCAGATGCAGGTGGCGGTGATATGACCATCCAGGTCTCCGCTGTGATCATGGTGAGTTATAGCGTTCATATTCACAAACAGAACCAAGCACATGCTGCGTGCTGTCGTGTCTGCGTGTGCATGCGTGTGTGTGTGCGCGCGCGCCTGTGCGTGTGTGTCACAAAAAGCTTTCCTGTAATAGGCACCGATGCAAGACCGATTTAACTGTATTTCTTGTGGGGGAATAAACGTTTTGGGGGACTCTCCTCTCCTTTGCTGCATAATTACCTGTGAAGAACACAAAAGGATCGTGCAGTGAAGAAATGGTAGACAAGACCTCTTTAAACAGGGTCTCAGCTTGGGTCAGGTCGTTTCAGAAGAGAAAGTCTGTATGTGTATGTTTTCACGGAGGATGGATAACTAGGCATAGAAGGTAATTTGATGCACAGCATGTCAAATCAAATCGACAACTGTTGTTTCTCAATGGTAGAGCACTGGACCTTTGGTTACAATTTCTATATAATCAAATATAGCTATAGAGCTATTGTACGATTGATTAGCGTCTTGGCAGGTATTGGGGTGGGAGCATAGGAAACATGGGTAAATAACACCGTTCAGTTTGATACAGAAGTATGACAGATGAGCGACTACATTCGGTGAGTTGCAGAAACAACGACGGCATGGTTGGGTGGACACAATGCCACGCACCAATTGCTGATGGCGGTCGTTTTAACAAAGTTTGAGAGCATGCATATAAACGCAGAGCATGCTCTGCTAGCTACTGGCCTAGCTCACTAATCAATGTTCTCTGCTGTTCATTTTGAAACTGTGTACAAAAAATAACCAACCGTGAAACTGAAATTTGCGTGAAGGAGAGAGCCGAATTCAGTGCTTGGAGGTCTGGTCAGATCTTATAGCACTATTGTGATTAAGGGTTGTACGTAAATATCGAGATATGACTTGATTTGTTGGTCTTTGAATTTTTTGGGGGTTTTGTTCAGATTTCTACATGATTTACCTTTAGGGCATTTAGCAGACGCTTTTATCCAAAGCGACATTATAATAATTACATTTGTGAGAAGAAAGAGAAACTACAATATATATCGCTGTCGGTACAGTAAGGATGTTAATATAAATAAGTGCCAAGCACTTACAATTGCTTAGTTAACCCATTTCCCGTATACTACAAAGATAGCTACTATTTTACTACTTTTATGGTGTCAGGAAGTGTGGAAGAGGGGTGTTTTTAGGAGAGAAAGGAACGATAAGGAGCAGTGGGGGGTAGAGGGAGAGGCTGCAGAGTCCAGGTGAACTCTGAAAAAGTGGGTCTTGAATCTCTTGCGGAAGCTGGTGAGCGACTCTGCGGTACTGGAGCTTGTCAACCATTGCCGTGCCAAAACAGAGAAGAGTTGAAACTTTGTTGTTCCATGAAATCATCAGTATATTAACTGACTGTGCTTAAAAAGTTTCACAGTAACTTTCAGCAGGAACACCAATAAAAATGAAATGACCACGACTACGTAGCACTCTGCAGTGTTATTTTGTAACTTTCTATTCTTTGTACCAACCCCAACTTGGTTGTAGGCTTTGATAGATGTCAGCATGACTTGTGAGATGACTGGTGGTTTTCAATGTGCCCGCCATAGGAGGGCAGAACCAGAGGCACGGGGAGCAGGCAGAGGCTGACGCGCTACAGAGCCACGGAGGAGCCAAAATACCTGGAGACGGATAGCTGGGAGGGGAACTCAGACAGCATGAATCACCTGTCAGCCAGGTCTACAAGCGTCGTCAGAAACAATGACGGTAGGAATAAGTGGAACGCCTTGGAACGTCTTCTCTCACCTCAAGTCTTTCAGCAGGTGCTTGCATCCAAAGCAACAGTGAACAATACGTGTCATTTAGAGGCAGAAGGGCGTTTTAGCCTCTTAGCTGATATGATAAATGGTAAATGGTCTGCATTTATCTAGCGCTTTTATCCAAAGCGCTTTACAATAGTGCCTGACATTCACCCATTTATGCACACATTCACACACCAACGGCGGAGTCAACCATGCAAGGCGACAGCCAGCTCGTCGGGAACAGTTAGGGTTAGGTGCCTTGCTCAGGGACACCTCAACACTTAGCTAGGAGGAGCTGGGGATCGCTCTACCTCCTGAGCTACTGCAGCCCCTGATGTATGCATGAAGGTCAAACAGACGAAAATGCATCAAACAGATGCACACAGATTGAACACAGTACTGGCTGCCTGGGGGTCGGCCTCCTGAGGCACTACGCTAGATCCATCCCACCGCGTAAATAACACCATGTACATAATTTGGTGGAGGCTTGAATCTAAACATTTTATTATACCCTGCGTGCTTACAGTCTGAGCTAGAGAGGACCACAGTAGAGAGAAACAAAGATAAACATTGAATCAATCATTAAAATACAATTTATTCATCTTTGTGTGTATACAACAATAACCTGTCTCGAAAATGGCAAAATCAAAAAACAAGATAGACAAAAGAAACCTATCTAACCCTTTAGACAACAGTCTAAAAAGCCCACATCCTCAACCAACCCTTCAATGAACTGAGCTTGAATGAATAGTTATACTGTCTCGGTTTTAAAGAAAGTTTCCAAACTGAATACTGAAAGCAGGCCAGCTAATGAGCGGAAAGATTGCAACAACAGAAAAAAACAGTGCAGAAGACGGCAGCTGTGCTGGAAGCGATGATGATTGGCTACAAGCAGCGAGTGCATGTCTTGAGCGTCCCCACGCTGGGGGATCAGACTCTCCCCGCGGGGCCCCGGGGACGGCCGCTGCCGGGGTCACAGTGTGAGGGACACAAAGCAGGATGCAGCCAGGAGGTGGAGAGGCAGGTAGGCCAGCATGAAGGAGCAGTCCAGAGTCCAGTCGGTCAGCAGCCAGGAGGTTGGTCAGTCTGTCAGTGCTTTGAAGCCTCAAGGTATTGCAGTCCATTTCAGTTTAGAATTAGGTGAATGACGTGTTCCCACAACATGAAAGGTTTAATTACTAACAAGCCATGATTTAGACCAGAAGGAATAATGCAATTATTGAATGTAGTTATTTTTCATATATTGGCACCAAAAATCTTTATTTGAGCTGACTTCTGGTATAAGGCTGTATTACATAGTCATGACACATCCCTGCTGTTAAACTGAGGTAGTTTGTCCGATCACATTGCTCTTTTGTCATCTGTAATTCATACAATGATTGACAGTCTTTTGTTTTTTACAGATTCAATTATCAAGACTAGCAAGCTTGCTGTCAATTAACCTATACCTTAGCAATTGAAATATTGTCCCGCCCCAACTGAAAAATTGTCATCCGACCTCCTTTGGATGGGGTCTTTCAACGTTTTGAAAGAAATATTTAAACTAGCAGACCCCCTCAATATCAACGCAGGGAACTCCAAACCAACCCTGATACCTCCACACTTCAGCCAAGCTTATACTCCACTAGGAACATTGGTAGCCATGAAGACACTCATTCATTCATCATCCTTGGAACCCCTGGAAGCGTTTCCCCAGTGACCAAGAGTCCCAAGCATGATCAACGTTTGCGTCTTCTCCTTCACATAGTGCGTGGTCTGCAGATATTAGAGGAGTTGAACGCGAGGATTATGCAATCGTCCCGTGGAGTTGTGTTTAACCCTCTGCTGAATCCCCACGCAGCCCCGGCTGTAAACAGAGACCTAAAGCCAGGCAGGAGGGACGCCTCGTTGGTTCATTTGGAGGAAGGTAGATATTCATTTATGTTGCACTCATCGGGTATGTTGTGTGCCAATGTGTTCTCTTGACAGACTGCTATCTCTTTTTAGTCCAAACGTTGAACTTGTGTTTGTTTTACAGTCAAGCACACGCTGCCTAAGGAGCAAAAGGAGCAGGTAAACATACAACATGTGATATCAATATTTACATTAACATTTAGGGCGTTTAGCAGACGCTTTTATCCAAAGCGACTTACTAATAAGTACATTTGTCAGAAGAAAGAGAAACAGTATATCGCTGTCGGTACAGTCAGGATGTTCATAGAACCAATTTCCAAGCGCTAACATTTGTTAGGTTGAACCATTAAACGTATAAAACAAAGATAGCTAGGATAAGATGCTACACAATGCTAAGTACTCTTTTAAGTGCAAGGACCCCTACTGTCTTTTGCAAAAGATATATGCCTAGAGGTTTGCTTATGTGCGTGCACATGTGTGTGTTTGTGTGCATGGGTGTGTGTGCATGTGTTTGCACGTGTGTGTGTTCATGTGTGTGATGTCTGTGTGGGTGAGGCATCGTGAATGTATATAATGTGGGTTGCATGTTCCAAGTAAAGCAAGTGTTTCCTCTCCACTCTTCTCTCCTTTAGCTCATAGAGGTTCCACAAAGGTAATCCTGTCGGTCTACTTTACAAGAGTTTCCACCATGTTCTGCCAACCGGTTTGGACCAGAATAAGGCTTAGGCTATGGTCCGGTTCTTCTTATCCAGGTCCTCTGGATCCATGCTACCCAAGGACCTGGTTCACCACATCTCTGCGCTGAATCTACACAGAGCCTCCAGGCGACAGTGAAGTTTCCGTCCTTAATCTCTTGGTTGACTTCATATATTACTTCCCCGCATTATTCAGTTCAGGACAGATAACATGGCTTTACAGTTCTCCAAATACCACCTGTTTGTAGCTGCACCAAGTCTGCCATCTGCTGGTCGGTCGTTGTTGTGACTGGTTGTTTTCTATTTCAGATCATCAAATGCACCAAGAGGGGTAAGTAGTTGAGCAAACAGCCTTCGCAGAATTTACATACATTTTTTTGGTGATATCTCTGGACAGTAATTACCCGATTATCATGAAGAAAATGCACTTATTATGATTGTAAATTTGCTAACTTTGGTTACATTTCCCAAAATGTAATCAGCTTAAAATGTTGCTTCAATTATAAATAAAAAAATATTTTAATTTAAAGCATCCTCATTTTAAGTATCATAAAATTATACAATTTCTTGTAAAAATGTGAATTTGCCAATTAATATGTATCAAAATATATATATATGTATTTAATAGTAGCATTATTTGGGGATTTTGTTTCTGTGAAGCTGCTTAAAATCAAGCTGCTTCAAATACAAAAATGAAAATATTAAAATGATAACAAAATATGTATTTTGAGAAAAAGCATATATATATATATTAAAAAATAATATATATATATATATATATATACACATAACATTTTTAAGCCTGTTTAAGCATAAATCTAAGCCCCTATAGCTAGCTTAACATGTGTTCAGTGTTCTACTATCACCTCATACCTTTCTCGGGGTATCGTCGACACCCCCAGACCAATACCAAAATGTCAGGGCCTGGCCTTATTTTCAGTATTATAATCAGTATTTTTTAAATAATAAAGTAATAGCATATGGTTATCCCTCCTCATAACCTATGTATTATTTCCCTGTTTTCACAGCTCCTTCACGGAGATGAATGGTATTCCGGTGCTTGTGACAGAGCCGATGCAGAGCATGCCCTCCACCTCGTAAACAAGGTCTTATATCAGTTAAACCCATTAAGTTAAACACATCAGGCCATAGATCTGTTCCACTTCAAAATGCTTGGTATTCATGAACATTAACTGTGTTAGGACGGGGCGTTTCTGGTGAGGGACTGCTCCAAGGGCACCCACAGTGCACCATTTGTCCTGGCTGTGTACCATGAGAAGAAAGTCTACAACATCAAAATACGGTTTATTGAACACAAAAACCAGTATGCCCTGGGAACAGGAAAAAGGGAAAACGACGTGAGTAATAGTGAAAATATATAAATATGTTATATAAACCATATTACTAGCCCTAACCTTATTAATAACACTAACCTTCTTACTAACCCTTACCTTATTACCAACCCTAACCTTATTATGAAAACTAATGTTAATAACTCCAACATTATTACTATCCCTAACCCTATTACTAACCCCTAACTTATTACTGACAGTAACCCTATTTCTAGCCCTAACCTTATTTCTGACACTAACACTACTAACCCTAATCATAATTCTTTAAGTCATGTCTCAGATTATGGTTATAGTTTAAAAGTGTGAATGTTGTCGAATTGGGGGCCCGTCATGGGACTGTGGGCTGCCAGCTCAGTTACGCCCGATACTGGTGGCTCTGCCCTGCGATTATCCCCCATACAAGGTCCTTCTTGGTTTTACTGGAAGCTGGACTCCAGGGGCCCTGGTCCTTTCTCACATTCTAACCCCAAAACCCCTTCCCAAACCCTGAGACCAAAGCCAAACCCTAAAACCTAACTATTATTTGTGCTAATGGAACAACACTAAAATCCAACCCTAACCCTAAGATGGAATTTTTTCCTTTCAGATGTTCGACACTGTTGAAGACATCATCAAATTTCATTCCACTTTCCCAATAGTACTCATCAACTTGAATACACGAACAACCCAAACCCCACCTAACTGCATCTTAACAAACCTGATCACTAGAGAGGACATCAACAGGCTACTTCAATAGAACTGCCCTCTTGTGGTTTATTTGTTCTCACTCTTGATGTATCAAGGCCATAACTGTTGCTTTCCATGTGCACCCTGTATGATTTCTGCTCATGCAATCTGTAAATAACTTATATAACTTATATAATAACTAAAATTTTCTTACTTACAAGTCTTGTTCCTACCCAATACGCTCCTTTCATTTTTGTAAGGTTCGGTCCCACTATTATTTACTATTTAGGTAGCGTTTTATATGTAAATTATGCTGAATCAAAATAATAACATCAGACGTAGTTTGATGAGGTCTGGAAGTAGCATGGGATCATGGGAGTCGTTTTCACCACCATTTCCCGTGAAAATTGATCTGACGTTACTCAGGCAGAAATCTTGTTCATGTTCATGTATTCAAGTTTAATTTACGCAACGTTTAGTCACGTTATGTCATTGCATTCCAATGAAATTGCAGCATGTAACATTACCTCAACTTTGTAAGTTAGCATTAGATGAGTCGACTATCCAAACAACTCTAGATAATGTAATTTGGGAAATTCCATCATGGGGTAGCCAAGCCCTGTTATTCAAGGTCAAATCAATACAAAACATTACTTTATCAGCATATTGAAAGTTGTTGTAACTTACACGTTACAATATTTCCCACGTCGTTCGATTCTACTTGTAGGTCACTGGTCGCTGACGAGTGGTAGAAAGTAATTATTTTGTTGAAGAAATGGATATTGGATACTGAATATTCAACAGATATTCCAGCTCTGAATTACAGTGATGCGGTAAAGATGTGATAAGAGTCCCGTCTGTCCAGCGGTGTGTGTACCTGCCCAGGAGGCGGCAGGGCAGAAGCCCTCCACTCCTATAATAAAACCATATCTTACCTAAACAATACCCTAACTAACTATGCAATTTAACCAGAAATGTCTAAGGTTTCAAAATGTTCCCATTGGATTTAAATCAATGCTTAGAAGTGTATCCCACAAGCTGTCCCTGCAGGGAATAGCCAACAACAATCCTTCATCCCGTTAGTGTTTATATCCAGAGTGTCACAGAGAGGACTGGCTATTCCCAGACGGTCCATTGTCAGTGTGTTGGAGAGAGAAAGATAAGAGAAATTTCTGGTGTTTTGCCGAGCTCTGATGGGAAACACTATAGTGATAGATGGCGTCGTTATCACAAACGGATACAAAAGTTAAATAACCCGCCCAAGTAAGTTAATGTGTGTGAACACTGCATTAGCTTGGTGGCTGGCATGAGCCACTTGTCAAAGAAGCACACGTAGTAAGCTAGCTCGTAATTGAAATAGCATATGGTAAATGGACTGGATTTATATAGCGCTTTTCTAACCAGTGGCCACTCAAAGCATTACAATATTGCCAAACATTCACACTTATGCAAACATTCACTGACCGACGGCGGTGACAACCACGCAAGGCGACAGCTAGCTTGTTGGGAGCAGTTAGGGTGAGGTGCCTTGCCCAGGGACACCTCGACACGCTACTTGCCGCACAATAATAAATAAGGTCTCTACCGGATTGTCGTGCTACCAAATGTAATTGATCTTATGGTGCGTTCACATCGCTGGAAATTCTGGGGGAAACATTTTCGCGACTTCGGAAAGTTCTCGTGGACGACACCTCATGACGCTCTTCTGATTCCACTTCCGTTCGGCAACTGGTGCCAGATTTTAATAACAGAGTAGCCCAGTTGGTGATGTATGGTTTACTAGTGACGCGCATGAACATGGCGGAATATGAACGTTTTCCTCAATATAAAAGAATCAACCATCATATCACATACTTTGCTATTGATTGACGTTGTTACTGTCTGTTGGCATCGACTTTGCTCAGTTTTAAACATGGTGTACTAGTAAACCAGCTCTAGATAAGGGAAATGGTTGCCTTCCACACAGTTGCAATACCGTATTTGCTTGTCATAAATAAAAGCAAAAGGATAGTAGGTGATAGGCATCAAGGAGACAAAGGCATGCAAACTTCTGTTTAGTTCTTACTGGTTTTTATCAGATAAAAACCCCTGCTGGGAAGAACTTTTAGATTCCCAACGCAGTGCACAAAAACGGTCGCTGTAGGGAACACCTAAGCGTGAGCGTCATCACTGGCGAGCCGTCTCGTTATCACCAGGACGATGAACGGGCCTTAAACCGTTATATAAACCACGTACTTCTCTGGGATAAACATTGCTGGAAACCGTTTGGATTATGTAAGAACACAACTCAACCAAATAAAAAACAATTGTTTTTAAATATTTGAATGCGGACATGTTACATATTATCCAAAGGGACTTCAGTGATTTCAAATAAAGGTCATCCTTAATGACAAGGTAGGGGTTAGGCATCTTGCTCAAGTTGGCCGACAGGTAAATCTACGTTGTGAACCCAGAACCTTTCAGCTGGGAGCTGAACATTTACCGCTACACGGATCATGCTCTGTCACTTTCTGTTCGGAAACTTATTTTAGTAACTGATAAAATGGCATAGATTACTATGTTGACGATCATATCAGGCATTACCAAGTTTAAAGCAACAAAAAATAACATCGGTGCTCTGGTATGGAAGTCGATTTGTGTCTTTATGTTGAGTGCAAAAGGTTTTGCATTGCAAAGGAAACAAATTATTTTGAAAGCATAATTTGCTTTTGAGGTTTTACCATTTTTGGTTTCAAAGAAGTGTTGTATACATTGAGATCAAACCGTTATGCATTCCAATCCAGAATATTAATATTTCAAACAAAAATAGTAAAATTCAGTAAAATGTATGAATAAAAAACACCTTCCATTTTCTCGAGAGCAAAACGTTTTGCATTACAAACCAAGATAATGATTCTGAGACCAACAACAAGGCTGAAAAGTTGTAAGAGTCCTAATATTTTTCAATAGTATTTGTTTGCAGAACATTTTCGTTTTTCAACCTTGTTGATGGTCTCAGAATCATTATTTTTGCTTGGAATACAAAACATTTTTTTGGTCCTCGACAAATAAACATGTTACCCTCATAGGCTGGCCCAAACGAAAAACAAATTGCACCAAGAGCAAACCATTAGACAGTCTGACTAGTATGGACAAAGGGGAGAAAATGGAAGGTGTTTCAGGGTTCAAATTAATTTGTTTGAATTTTTAAAGCAATTGTAGGTGTACACCTAGAGTGTGCATATATTTCTTGATATGTAGCCCCTACGATAACCTTTCCCTCGAAATAGCCTCACCCAATCGCACCACTGAACTTGGCCATAGGCTCGGCCAATCAATGACTTGCATGCAGGTGCCCTGGCGAATGGGAGGAGAGGAGAGGGCGGGACAAGAGGAGGTCGGCGGGAAACACGGAGAGGAAGACGGCGGTTGGGCGCGGTGCCATGGCGGACGGAGATTTCGAGATAATAGATCAGTTATAGAACAGTTTAGCTCTTAGTTATTGCGTGTGCGACATGTTTTAATCTGAGCTACGGAACCTTTACGGCTTGAGTGGCGAGTGGAAGACTCCACGCAATCAGTGCTGAAGATTTATCCGGTGTTAACCAGTATAGTTCGCATAGTGCGAGGCGACCGTCCTTGCTAGGTAGTGCAGTTTGTTTATTCAGCTATATTACTAGCCCGTCGCCAACGTTGGAAGCCTTGACGCCAGAGAACGAAGAGCCAACCAGTTCACTGCAGCCCGGGACGTATCTGGCTCATCTCACCTGCTCTCTCCCTCCACCTCCCTCTCCGAAGCCATTGATACACGGTGCGTTCGGTGAGTAAATAGGCCATCCTGCCACCCAGGACTCTACCATTCTCCACGGACAGCGACGCGCTCTCGATGGACATGTTCAATTGGTGAACGGTCGGCACATACGTGACGTGGACAATCCGAACCAAAAGGAACATTGAACTAAGAGTGGACATTGAGTGTGGTTATGTGTATTGTACAAAAACGTTTCTGAAGTTATTATTATATGTTACTATTGTGTGAATTGTATTAATGCTGTTGCTATTTACATGTGAGGTTCATCTGCAGTGTATGGTATTAGAGGTACCTGCTGATAGTGTTGATTGAAAGTGGTATTGAGCCACTCTGGTGAAGTGGATGTTGTTGATATAAGATTTTGACGTTATATGGTGGTTACATACATTTGATTTATACATATATTATTTTATTTCATTTTATTTTATTACTTTCCTATTTTATCTAATATCAGAAGACTAGTACTTAGTATAATAAATAACCACTCGTTTTTCAACTGTTACACTATTGCTTTTATTTTTCCATTTTCTCTGAAGTAGGGGCGTCTCATCCTCTGTCCATAAAGTATAGTGGTTAGGGGGAATACAGGGTAAGACACACCGATACCTTCTGATATTCCGTCCTTTAGGTCTTCAGCGTGACAGGTTAAAATCCTAAAGCCTAAGCTATTGTATTTCAACTGAGCAGGTAGAGCAGACACGAGACTAATAGGTCTGGGGGTTAGGGACCTAGATCCTCTAACTTCCAGCCATTCAGGGAAGAGTGATTTACCCCTACCAAGCGGACGTAGGTCCAGTCCGCTACACAATTATATTAGTTTGATAAATAAATTGAATGCAAAACGTTTTGATCTCAGCTAAAACAGGATTGCACAAAGGAAATTGCTCTGGTAGGACCTTAAAAGCTCATTTTGGATTTCAGTAATGCTTCTCCATACGCTGGCTCTTTAAGTTCAGCGAGACAACCCCATCCACCCAGCTTTCAACCTTGTTGATGGTCTCAGAATCATTCTTTTTGTTTGGAATGCAAAACGTTTTTTTGGTCCTCGACAAATAAACACAAATGTTACCCTCATAGGTTGAAACAGGTTTATGCGGTTCAGGAATATCTCCGTAAAGACGGATTCATTGCGAAACTGCATCGAGCTGTAGAAACGCGGTAGTAAATATATTTAAGGCGCTGTCTCTACCCGGAAAAAGTGGAGCGCATCAAGCCTGCGCACATACAGCCTGCGTGCTGTAAACAAACATTCAGTCACGAGGAGATTCAACCTAAATAAAGTGAGCAGAAATACTTTTTAATGTACAGTTAGTAATTTAATTTACCAAGGGGCTGTATTTAAAGCTACAAAAAGAATACAAATAAACAAATAAATAAAAAATTCAACGCAACTCTGACGTAGGCCAGCTGATGGGGGTAATTATCACCTGTTAAAGTATTTATCACCTACAAAACTAATCCTATATTGATTAAACCTATATTGATGGGTTAAAAGACAGCGTTTACAGGAAGTGCGTCATTATTGCGCATCTAGGACCCTGAGTCGATCTGGCAGCCGAGTCAATCTGTTACCCACACCGGAGTTTGACCATTTATTGCGCAATTGTTCAGTTAAAGGCTGTAGAGAAAACACAATATTAATAATATTTAGGGATTATATCTGCAACAGATTAAATTATCCTCATGTACCCTCTATTTTACCCAAGTTGTGTCATTGTCTCGAATATATTAATCGTAACTATATATTATTATATCTATTATATACAAACTATATAAACCTTGTTTATATAATTACCAGTCATTTGAAAAGGAATTTGTATACGTTCTCCTTGGAACTTGATTTCTCCCCATTAGAGAGAGGATCCCTCTCTCTAATTGAATCATATTCCTTAGTGTGCTGTTAAACTTGCACTCCAATGTGTATATGACCATTACCAAATTAATCGTTTAATTACATGGTGATCTTCAGTTGTGGCTGTTTCTCTCTTCTAACAGGCCCCAGCACCAACACTCTCCAGCTACAAAGAGGTTCTTGTTCTTGTCTTCTTGTGTAGTAGTTGTGTAGCATTCTCACTCTCTCACAGGTGTGATGATACACACAATTTTATCAGTGTAACTGTTTGTCCTGTCAATACTTTCATTCCTGTACAGCTAACACATCAAAGCCTTCTTTGGGCCATTCCAACCCATGGGGGAATGGCCGGTTTGTGTATCTCCATGTTTGATGTCTCTGATTAGACACAGCCTGATTTTTGATAGATTCCTGAGCTTGCGAATTCTTACAGAAACAACTAGAAATCTTTGGTTCCCCCACAGTAAAACCAGATGGAGAAACTACAATAACGTTTGTAGTAATACAATAAAAGCATGATTTACTTGACATGCTGAATACAATTTATGCCAAGCATGGGTGCATCATCAGGATATTAAAAGGACATTATTTTAATTTACTTCGTTTTATGTGGCGGAATGAGTCAAGAAACAAAAATATATACATGTTTAAGATGGTCAAATGCTTAAAATTGATTCCCTCAAGGTTCTGTTCCCGAGGTTTACATGGCTGGTATATGTGTTAAGGAGCAGCAGACAACTTAATTCACAATATTGTATGTTTTATTAATAAAAAGTTAATAATAAAAAGATTTGTTAATAAAATGCAGATGATGGCAAAACAGATAGGAAAAACTGTCAAATAAATATTGACAATTAATTTTAAAAGTATTTTACAATTCTTGTGTTGTTGTAGTGGTTTAACAGTTACATAATTTTATGATCTGTCCATTGATCATTGAGAAGGAACAAACAAAGAAATGCAGTTAAAGACAAACAATAAAAATATGTTAAACTCAGACTGATGTCTGCACTGCAGCACATTATATTGAGAAAAATGTAAAAAAAAAAAAAAAAAAAGCAAGATATAATACTGAAGGAGTGAAAAGAAATAAATATATATATGCAATGAATTTTGATGTATAATGTTCAACGTCTAAATCAAACTAGAAAATATTTTCATCACGGTTTACCATTAGTTACATTAGAGATAGGAAAATATGTAAGCATAAATAGATTAGGTTGGACAAATTAAATACACCTTTTCTTCTAAAAAAGAGTAGTGTGCATCATCACAGCGAACAATATTTTGACCAGTTGATTTTCCTCAGTAGATAGCTGTCATGAAGAGTATAGTTTGGTCGGGGAGAGAGCTAGTATTTTCATGTATGTGTATTTTGTATGAACATCAGTTGAAGCGGTTTGCTTGTCCGTGTGTTCTTGAAATGTGAACAGTAAATGTTGCCTCAGCATAATGAATGGGTAGACAAGCAACACCAAGCGCAAGACAAACTGTACATTTTAAGACATATTGCACTAAGCTTATGCCGCACATGCATTGGCAGAGATTAAACACCGCATTTCAACCTAAAGCCTACACATCGGACAGTAATTAGTCATTACAAATAGGTGGATCAGTAATTACTACAATCTATTATTAGTGTGGTTTCAAAGCAAGCCACACTCTGGTCACTGAAACAGCTACCACAATAGATGGTCCACATTCCATCACCAAAGGTAGGGAGACAGCATTGCACTTCAGACATATGTATATACATACCATATTCCCACACCCAAAGAAACAATGTTCAACTTGTAAATATACAACTTTCAAATATACCAATATCACGAATACTATTGTACAATTGGGATTATTTGAATGTAGCTCAACTGTCAGTATGTAATACATATTTTTTATGTAAAAACAACCTCAGGGAAAAAAACCTACAGTGCACCCAATGACCTCGTACTTCTCTCCCATCACTTTGCTCAACCGCATCTTTAGGATCTGGCACTTGGGAAGCACCTCGGTGGAGACAAGTGTTTCTGAAAGGTGGTCAACCTCAGTCCTTTTGGGGACTATGGGTTTGGGGTGGTTCAGCACTACGACCGGTTGGTTTGGTCCCGGACGTATCACCGGCTGGCCCAGTCTCAACGGGGCTGGGTAAAGAAAAGCTTTGTGGCACAGCCCCCGCATTGGAGAGCGAATCCTTGTTTTTGAAAGCTTAGGGATCTTTTTTGTCCAGAAGTCCATCTGCATCCTTTCTAAAGAGACGGTGAGGAATTTTGATGAGCTGTCCTCCCTCTTGAAGGCAGATTGTGGCAAGAGACCTTGACTGTCTCCAGTAACAGGAGAATTATTAGGTGTGTTGTTGATGCAGGCTTGCTGTTGAGCAGTCAAATGCTCACGTTGGGTGGTGGGACTTTGATTATTTTGGTTACTCTCTTTCCCTTTAGTGCTGGAGGTTTCTTCCTTGACATAATATGTCTTAGCTTGTGTTTGAGTCTGTTGAGAACAATGTTTTGAAGGTGGACTTGTGACATCACAGGACTCTTCGGTTAGTAATCCTTTTCCAGTACCAGCATTATCCTTTTTGTCCTCTGGCACACAGTGAATAGTTGACACCACCTCCTCTTTGGGTTCAGTAATTGCTCCTCTTATTTCAGTGCGATCTGTAGACACCTGCACTGATGGGCTCTCCTTCCTCATAACTATTCCACGCAATTCCTTGACCAAGGGTCGTATTGAACTCTGTACCTCGTCCTGCTGTTGACTTAAAGAAAAAACGGATGAGATAACAGGAAAGGCCTCAAACCGCCTATTGCAATCTGCCCCTGACTCTGACCAAATGGAGGACTTATGGGGAGATAAATTATCCTCCATCTTGGTTTGTTTGGTGGACTCAGGATCAAGCAGAAGGCTTCCAGGTCTCTTCAGCATGGTCATCAGTATAGTCGAGTCCACGGCCACATTCTCCTTTTTGCACTCTGAGAAAATTTGCATGGTTGTGCTGGCTAGGGCAGTAGTGAAAACGCTCGAGGAAATGGAAGGAGATGTTGTGTTTCGTCTTGTTTGGTCATTCTGTTTCAGTGGTTCTTCCTTTATCTTGGGAGTAGCTGTTGTCTTGTTACCGAGATCGTTGGGCTCCTCTTTCACAGCCACCTGTAACTCAGGGGGAAATGAGGTACATTCCACAACTGTGTTGTTTTCCCGGTGTGGCGGTTTACAGGACGACAGTGCTCCCTTGCTTGCCTGAATGGCAGCGCTGGTGATCTCCTTGGCCATCCTGCCAGTGATGACAGGTGTAGGGTATTCTGTGTGAGGTTTTAGTGTGACGGTCTGTGTTATGGGTGCAACCATGCCCTGCCTTGTTGGATAAACAGTGATTCTGGGCACCTTGGTTGGTAAAGCGTAGGGGATATCCACATTGCGGATCAGCGACTCTTTGAGTGTTCTTTTTGTGCCAGGCATGGCTCTCTTGAATGTGTTCAGGGCGGTTTGGGCTGCAATAGTCTGATAGGTGGCCGGTCGTTCTACATTAACATCCTTTGCCGTGTATATTTTACGGTTAACGCTGCTTTTCTCCACATTAACCAACTTTAGGAGGTGTTGGTGGTTCAAAGCAGATGACAAGGGGTTCACTGATGCAGAATGTGGTAACACTGTGTCGTCCAGCACAGATTTATTTTCTTGTTGAGACACAAGTCTCAGCTTCAATTCCTTTGTACCGTTGACGGTTTTCACCTCAATCAGCTCCACCATGCAGCCGGCAGGGATGGAGACTTCTTCTGGAAGTGGGACCGTTAGAGCCATATTATGCTGAACAAAGTTTTTCCCTGGGGACATTAGCTCTGAGCTCACTTTGGGGGCGTGGATAACATTCAAGTCTACCCTTTTGCGGTGCTGTCTGCCTTTGTTGCCGTGGTCATTTCTCGCAACAGGGACTGGTATTCTAACCTTTACAGTGGGCACGCTAGTTCTATGAACTCCAGGTGCAAACGCAGTCGAGAGAGAAAATGTCTCTGGTAAGGTCGTCTGAGCATGGTTTAACTCTGGGCCAGCATCTTTACTGTGCAAGCGCTCAATGTGTTTCAATAGGTGCGCCCTCCTCATATATCCTTGTCCACAGAACTGGCATCTGAACGGGTACTTGTGCTGTAGCAAATGAATCTCCAGCTCCTTCTTACTGTAGAAGACGTGATTGCAGTAAAAGCAGTAAAAGGGAGTACCATGCTCCCGCATGTGATTCTTAAAATCTTCAGTCTGTGTAGAGGCAAATACGCATTTCTTACAATACAAAACGTTAGGTGAAGGTGTCAAGAGACCATTCAAACCTAATGAGTCCTGCCGATGCAAAAGAGATTCCGGCCCTTTCGGATACTTGACGTGATTCATGGTAAGCTGTTTTATGTTCAGTCTGCAGGTTGCTCCATAACAGAGGGTTTATTATTTACAATGCAAAACATCCATCTCCATATACAGGCAGATATTCCACGGTGGTGTTGCTGGTCCCGTCCGATCCCTGTGAACATACACCAATAACACAGCTGTATTATCCATAATATGTTTAAAATACAGGTTTCGAGACGACACAACATTGCAGGGAAAAAAATGGGGTTGTTGAAGCCCCTCCCCTCTCACCACAAACGAGAATCAAAGATTTTGTTTCGATGTGATTTACACGTCTAACAATTAACCAACGTGCGGGATTGAATACAATAACAATAAGCGTTAGAATACCGTGTTGTAAACTCTATATCATGGATATATTAGGAAACGTACACACACCTAGAATAGGACCACAAAGAGGAAGGCCCTTGCTACGACCGAGTGTATCAAAACCGACATAACGTTATCTCTAAAGTGTCACGTTATGTTAATACCAACCTGAAATCCGGTGTGCGAAACACCGGGAGCTTCATCGATATAAATCCATCTTTTATAAACCGCCAACGATCCTCAGATTTGAACCAAATGTATTCAGGATAGAGCTCTACTGCTGACTGTTCACGGTGTGTGTGACAATTTGCGTAAAGTGTAGCCATTCCCAGAAGTGTTTCGTTGGAGAAAACGTAAGTAAACCTCGTAAACTACGCCACCAGCGTAACGCTCTCCACTGGCCAATCTCCCGTTAACAACCCCCGTTATACTAACACAGAAATAATAAGGTACATACGCCCATTTTTTTAAATATATATATCTATTTGAATCTATTTGGTCGACGGAGGGCAGGGTATGTATTAGTTTAGGAATGGATGTTTGCATTTCCGTCAACAGTGCAGTAATGGCATTTTCCGTGCGTTGACACAGGAAGTAGTCAGAGCTTCTGCTGAACGCCACACACCGTGGACTTGGTGTGTAAGAACACGCGCCGTAATGAACACGTAATTTGCAGCATATGTAACTGAAATGTAAAGAAAATATAGTTATGATGTTTATTAGACTAAACAGACGACTCTCTGGCATAGTTTCACTGTCTCTGGCGTTACAAAGGTGAGCCGGTTTTCCAACTTTGGGCAACGTAACACAATCCTGCATTGATTGCACCTTGCATTAATGCTCAATATGATGTGCGCTGTAGGATGCATGTTTGCATACTAACGCCTGCAGAATCAGATACAGTATGACCTGGAGTGTGTCTTATACTTCTTACCAGATTTGAGTTCAACATATGACTATATTCCCATAGCGGTCACTGCAATATATAATGCATTCCCTCCATGATGCAAATCGGGTTTGCTTCCGATTTTATTGTGAGATATCCTCATACTGAAGACCGTGTAAGGTTCCCCATGACTTTTGGCAAACGTGATTCTAGGATTTGCACACGTTTGTTGTTATTCATAATGACACAACACTGGCTTTCATTTGACCCTCCCACCCGTTTGTATAAACAACGCGCGCTGGCTTCCTGGTTACAACAAATACTCAAGATTGCCAGAACGTAAGACCGTTCCTTAATCCACTGAAAGTTTCGTTGATCTGTACGAAGACATACAGTTTACTCGCGAAGAATGGCTTCGGATTCAGTGACCCGGTTCGACTTGATCGTGATCGGCGGTGGTTCTGGGGGTCTGGCAGGCGCACGGAGAGCCGCCGAACTAGGAGCGTCCACCGCGGTGATAGAGAGCCACAAACTCGGAGGTACCTGCGTGAGTAACAACAGTTATCATGGATAAGTTGTCATTGCACTGTCTCGGTTGTTTTAGCTGCTGCATTCCTGCCTCATACCCAACCAACGGCCCCCAGTAAGGTGTGTTTTTGTTTAAACAATCTGGCACGGAACCAGGGCAAATGTATGTTTTGTATGGAGCGTGATCTGTGCGGATCGCTTTAAAAAAAAAGAAGTTAATAACAATTTGACAACAAATACTGAGACAACAAAGAACCGTTTATGAAACTATGACTTTCTTTCTTTGATCAGGATTGTTGCATTTTGAACCCAATGGTATTTGTTTCCCCTCTCAAGGTCAATGTTGGCTGTGTCCCAAAAAAGGTAATGTATTTAATCAATCCCTGTTCAGTGTTTTCATGAAACCTTTAGGTGGGGTGTATGTGAAGGCCTACCTTAATACATGTACTTCTTTATTGACAGTGCGATCAGTTTTAAAGGATGACTTTACAACACTTAACTATTTGAACTAGTTAGGAATTTAGCAGAAGCTTTTATCCAAAGCGACATGGGATTGAGAAGTATGGTATTCAGGACAAGGCAGGGCTTATGCCTACAAACTGGTGTTATAGTGGCAAGTGCTTGGTGATGGTTTTGCCTCGCTTAGCAGGATCTTGTTCGACAGGTTATGTGGAACGCGGCCGTCCATGCAGAGTACCTCCATGATCACTCCGATTACGGGTTTGAAGTCGGACATTCAAATTTCAACTGGGGGTAAGTTTAACCTCGAGCTGTCACATTTGTACTAGCTGTTGGATAGCTGATTTGCATGCAGTTGTTGCTTTTCACTCTGCCACTGGCATCTTTTGGCTTCTTTGGAGTGCAGAGTTCCCTATCTCGTTAGGCAGTTGATCCGGGGTGTGTTGTTTTTTGCCATATCATAGTTGATCGGAGAGAATAGGTGCGGTGCTGTGGCGTAACTGAGGGAAACACTAGTGAATTATTCAACAAGGAAGCAACTTCCTCTATGAGAAGAAGGAAGTACAGGTTTTAAGCAGCAAATGGTGACAGACAAACATTTTCTTTCACAGGATGGATGCAGAAAACTCCTAGTGATGACTGAGTGAGGACACTTCAATATGTAGGGTGTCCCTGTAAGACGCAATAAAATTACCATAATAAAGATACAAATATATTTGTTGTGCTCTTTACAGAACCCTCAAGAGCAAAAGGGATGCTTATATCCGTCGGCTGAACGACATTTACCGCAATAACCTTGATAAGGTTGGTTCAATCACATGTCCTTAACTGTACCTTCCCAGCCTGGCGCCTAAATCGCAATAACCACATGATGGGTGATGTCATAAACGTCTTGGCTAGCACTGCGAGACATAATTGAATATACTGTGCAACTACCCATGTAACGTAACATTTGATCTCAAAGTAACGATTTATCACCACCTGCCTCTTGAAGGCTGAAATAGAGACGATTGAAGGCCATGCCAGCTTCACAGATGATGCTGAGCCTACCGTCGAGGTGAACGGAAAAAAGTACACAGCGTCACACATTATTATCGCCACCGGAGGGCGCCCTACCGAACTGAGCGACGATCAAATTCCAGGTAATGAAGTTGTGCTTGCAGTAGTTGATCGTGGTGTGAATGTGGAAAATGTCGGATGATAACATAATCAAGAGTAGCTGGAGTGACTTTAAAGTAGCTCAGATGGTTTTTGTTATTTTTATATAACAGGTGCAAGTCTGGGCATCACAAGCGATGGCTTCTTTCAATTAGAAACGCTGCCAAGGTAAGTCTACATGTGTGACGCTAAAGTCTTTCACATGATTTTGTTCCCTGGTTCTATCAAATGTTTCCCCAACAGACGCAGTGTGGTTGTGGGCGCAGGATACATTGCTGTCGAGATGGCAGGGATTTTATCCACCCTGGGATCTAAAACCTCCCTCATAATTAGACAGACTGGGGTAAGAAACGTGTTATTAACCTATCTAATGCGTACATCTTGGACACTCTTCAGCGAGGTTGTGTACGAGACTCTAATTTGTGTGTTGCTGTGCTCACATTGCTGCTGGTAAGTTTGCCCATAGCCTTGTCCATCAAAAAGGTGGTGGGTACGTCACATTGGATGGAAAATTTAGGCTGAATGCATAATTGGTGACAACGTTTTTTTATTCGGAGGGCTGAAATGTTTGAATTATTTATTTATTTTAATAATATTTATACTTATTTTACTCGAATCGCACATCTTTTCTCTCCTTATTCCACGTCTGTGCACACAGGTGTTAAGAAGCTTTGACAGCTTGATAAGTGCAAATTGCACGAAAGAAATAGAAAACTCTGGAATAGACTTGTGGAAGAACACGCAGGTCAAGTCGGTGAGGAGATCGGCCGGCGGCCTTGAAGTCACGCTCACCACCAAGGACCCTGAGAAGAAGAGTGGGGAGGAGGAGATCAGCACCATTGAAGAGGTTGACTGCCTCTTATGGGCCATCGGCAGGGAACCCAACACGACTGGCCTCCACACCAGCCAGATGGTGACCACTCTGTTTCCCCTCAATGCCTGTACTTTAGAATTTATGAAACCGACCAATTTATACTACCGCTACTTGTATGTGAATTGTGCATTTTATGCAAAACCGACTATCTCCTTTCAGCAATGGGCATAATAAGATGTAGTACTTGTGTAAATTGTTAGATCGTATTTTCAATACAAATGATGACAGATAATTAGAAGTAATACAAATGATCTTAGACGATACTGCATGATACGGCATTTCAGAAATCAGTTTATATTTATGAAAATACAAGGACTTTTCTTGTTGGAACCTTGTCTAAACCATGTGAAAGATTACCTTTTCTAAGAACACTTATTACTCATTAGATATCAAATTAAAGGCCAAAGATGTTAAGCCTGAAAGCTAAACCATTAAAATGACCTATTTTGGAATTGGCATATGCCAGAGATCTACTTGGATCAAGATTAATACAATTAAAAAAAATCCATCAAGGATTTAATGTGACTTTATAGATGCAGAACATAATGCACTTATTATGCCCCCCCCTATTTCTTTATGATTTTTTACACTTTGCTTATGCTGCTTCTTCACCTCATACAGAGAGAATCAGTATTTTGGCTAATTTGGTGACGTGTGTCTGTTAAAAATTGACAGGGAATTGAGAAGGACAAGATGGGACATATTGTGGTGGATGAGTTCCAGAACACCAGCCGCCCCGGGATCTATGCCCTGGGAGACGTCTGCGGCAAAGCCCTGCTGACACCCGGTAAGATCCGATTTTACAAAACAAATTGAAGCAAGGCTTCTTTGTCTTAGGATAATTCTGCTGTTTTGTTTATTTTCTGATCATATCAAATTCTTTGGATACGGATCGAGTTCAGTGATTTCAAAATCTGTTGGGTTGGCCACTGGCTCATGTGTGTTCAGTGGTCTTCATATAGGCGTGTGCTTTGATTTGGTTGGTTGGTGATGTTCTTACGTCATCTGAATTGTGTATGGACAGTGGCCATCGCTGCCGGCAGGAAGCTGGCTCACAGACTGTTTGACGGCAAAGCTGACTCCAAGGTTGATTACTCCACCATTCCCACCGTCGTGTTCTCCCATCCGCCGATAGGAACCGTGGGCTTGACAGAGGGTGAGCCGCCTGTTTTTTTGTTTGCAGCTGATGTGGAATGTAATGTTAGTTAGCAGGCTTTAAATGAGTGTATAATCCCATGAAACTAAGAATCGATGAGTTTCCTTTGTGTAAGGATGAGCCCTTTATATCTAAATCAGGGATGGGTCCTCTTCATCCCACCATGTTGCACCGGCATGTTTATACAGTGGCCCAGTAGGGACAAACGGTCCAGAGAGTTTTAAAAAATAATTAATTTGGCTTACAGTTCTAGGAAGGTGGGGGGCATGTAATAACCATGGCTATGAAATTGTAGTACGGTTGAAACCTTATAATAAGCAATGTTATACATAAAATGTACCTTGGCATTATATTATATATTATATGTGTCCCAGAAGCGTACCCCTTTGTGGCGTGGACAGCAAAATCAACCTCTGGCCAGGACAGAGCTCCACGCATTCGCACACACTGTGGTGTATATATTATGTATACATACTGTGTCCGGGAAGCTCAACCCTCTTTGGACGCGCCTAATATGGTCAATGAAGATGAGTTTATGCTCCGTCCTTTCATCATAATATTCTACGTGTTCAGAGGATTAGTTCATAACCCTGATTCACACACTTTTTAACCAGAGTCTAAAATAGTGACTGGGTTTTGACGTGGTAATGAAGTGGGTGTGTATTCTTTGATACATCCATGTTTTGGAGATGTTTTTAACTCGCTTCCCTGTTCTATAAATAGGAAATCACTCTTTCAGAGAAAGTTAGTATCGGAAAAAAACAAAACCTTTACGGTTGAACCGCACACACAGTTGTGTTATCAAAAGTAAGAATTTTTCATGCATCAGAGTGTAAATAAACACTGGCTTGTAGCGCCGACTGCTATCGAGATGAATGAAGGTTACATATTGGGCCTATGAAAAAGAGTCCTGATTCTGATGGGTTAAACAGATTTATTCGCAGTCTAGAGCAGTCAGGAATCAACCTTGGCGCCATGTAAGTGTAGTTTTGTTACTACCGTATTTTCCGCACTATAAGGCGCACTTAAAAGCCGGTAATTTTCTCAAAAAACAGCAGTGCGCCTTATAATCCGGAGCGCCTTATATATGGATCAATTGGTTAATTGGTTGATCCATGCTGGTTGTAAACGGCGCTCTGTCAAAATGTTTCAGTATGAAAAACCAATAAAAACAATTTAATAATAATAATAAAATGTTTCACTACGACTACGATAAAGTCACACCGCTTGCAGCATTACGGCTATCGTAGTCAGTGCACACAGCATTTTACTGCTCTTACTCACGGAAGGTCACACTATACGATCACAGAGCCAGGAAATCGGGCGGAAGACTGGCCACACTACAAGATTCGAGGGTGCGATGCTCTACTTTGTATCATTCACGTTTGCAAGATATTTAAAAAATCTAAGGTTTGGAACTGCGTAATTGTGTTTTACTTTTTTGTCATAAAGGTTCCAGTTTTATATCTGCTAAATGCAGCAACTCGTCCTCACAGTTGCGTTGCGCGTGACGAGCTATACAATTAGCACAGCTCCATCTAGTGGATGCATAACGCATCCCCAGTCATACGTTTGACTGCAGTATCTTCTATGCTATGCGCCTTATAATCCGGTGCGCCCTATTTATGAAAAAAGTTCTAAAATAGGTCATTCATTGAAGGTGCGCCTTATAATCCGGTGCGCGTTATAGTGCGGGAAATACGTTACACTTACTTCTAATTCTATAGTAAATGTCAGGTGACTTTTATATAAAAAATCGGAACAATCAGGGTGAAATCTAATTTCACCCTTTACTAATGTTAAGAAGTAGGGCAGCTTGGAATCTTGCTTGTATAGTTGTACACACACACACACACACACACACACACACACACACACACACACACACACACACTTTTCTTACAACCTTTACTTGTAGGCTATGACCTATAGTTTAACATTTACTGACTAAATAACTATATACCATTCATAAATCTATTAAGGAACCACATTACCTGACACTTTGCTACTCTATGCTGTCATAAATGATGACATCATTTTGGAAGGTCCTATTGGCACCTTACACAATACAGGACGGTACAGGCCACCATTGTGATGTTAAGGTTCAGGTAAGGGCAGTCTCCATAGCAGTTGGCGCTACAACAAACATTCATTTTGGTGACATCTTAAACGTCACTGCCACATGCTACTCAGTTGTACCGACTGGACCTTGAGCAATCAAGCATCTCTATATTTGCAATAAGTAATGATGTGTTACTTATATTAGATGTGTTGAGATTTACAAGTGTCTCCCAAATGACCAATTGTTTGATAATTGTCATTTTTTTTCCGCTATATTTTGTTTGGCAAATGGTAATCATTGTAACCTTTGTGTCTGTGTGTGTTCGTTTCACAGAGGAGGCGGTCACAAGCCGAGGTAAGGACAACGTGAAGACTTACACGACGTCCTTCACGCCGATGTACCACGCCATGACCAGCAGGAAGTCCCAGTGTGTCATGAAGCTGGTGTGTGTGGGCCCGGAGGAAAAGGTAAGCAGCACAAGAGCTGTTTGTGTAACATAATTTCCTGGCTTACACTAATAGCATTCCTGTTTATCTTTGAGAGTCATTGGCTATTGGTCAGTGGTCATTGTCATTGTTATTGTTAGCTACATTAGCCTCTTTGGCAAACCAGCTCGAAAAAAATCAACACAACTTTACATTGTATTTGAATCACAGCAATTCCGTGCCATGCATAATTTGGTGACCGGATAAAGCAGCAAAGTAATAAAGTGTGTAAGAGCATTTAAAATCGACATTAAAACGGCCAACGTGGTACAAATACAAAAAACATGCATCTCATTACGGGCGCAGCCATCTTTGTTTGTCAAGTTGTACGGTTATCATCGGTGGACTCTCAGAATCCCGAGTGGGACCGACCAAAAGAGGGCGTGTCTCGGTGAAATGTCGCAAGAAAGCTGGGAGATATTTCACTTTGCAACTCGTGCGGGAGGTGTACGATGCATCTCAAACTAACCATTAGCCCTAGCCTGGCTATTGCCAGACCAAGCTCAATCGTAGATTGCACGTTGGCCTGGGGAAGCTGCTGTCATTTTCTTCAGCACAAGAGGCGTGATCAATGGGCCTAGTTCAAATGACTTTGTACGCAATTGGCTGCTCGCCGTCGCTTCCCTGTCGTCCTTTTGTTATACCAGCCAATAGCACGCCAGGGGGAAAAGCCAGCTTGGTGATTGGCTCCCGCAAAAACGAATCAGAAGCAGAAAGAAACGTATGGCCCTTCTCCAGACCCTTCTGCGCGGCGAACTCAAACCGCCGGCAGAATGGGCGGGGCTACCCAGTCTTTGGTTCCGCAAATAAAATAAGTGTTTTGAAAAGATTAATGTAAAACTGAAATTGACTAGAGCACTAAATTGCAACTGACCTGAGTTGATTGTCACTGGACCAGTGTATTGCTGTTCTAAACTGGCTCTTTAATATATGTATTCTAGGAATCTGACAATTCTCAGTAAGTGCAGCTCACTGAGAATGCAAGTGTGGTTCTGCTGCGTTCGCTAGGTGGTGGGGCTGCACATGCAGGGCCTGGGCTGTGACGAGATGCTGCAGGGCTTTGCTGTGGCCGTGAAGATGGGCGCCACCAAGGCCGACTTCGACAGGACAATCGCCATCCACCCCACCTCCTCGGAGGAGTTCGTCACAATGCGTTAATGGCAAAGTAACATTGATCTCCCATTGCATGGGGAAAACTCACTACACTCTTCTACACCCACGTCAGGCAAAGTCCTGATGACATATAACCGAGGCAAATGGTTTGACTTTACAAGGCAAATCACAGACTTTCTTTCGTCCCTAATACCTAATTAGTTTGATAATTACTATAGTTACAGCATGCTTCCATGGTACTGTGGGTTTTATAAGCGGTGAAAATTGATTTTTAAAATACTTGTGACTTATGCTAGTGAATGACTGTTTAAATGAAGTGATAGCTCTATATGTGGCTATAAAGTCGTTGCAATTATCCTTTAGTGTGCATGTGTACAATTTGTCATTTGTTAAATTAACACTGCTGCCACTCACTGCTACAGTGGGTCACAATATTTTTTCTGTACTGTTTACAAACATAAATAAAAGCTTGTTATTTTCTTTCTTAAATCTTGTTTGTTGGTTTATTGGTTGGGGGGTGTTGTCATTTTTAAGTAGAGCTGGGTAAAAAAATCGATTTAGGATCAGTTTCATTTAAATTTTGCAATATCGACTCATAGGGCATGGGATCGATTTTTATTTTTTTATTTGTACCATATAAGGCAACTATAAATCATATTAACCTATGCTTCCTCATGATGGGAGACCTTGATAAGAATTTAGTTATTTATAAATAGCTATAGTGGTCATAATATCCCCTTTCAACGAGCACTGATGACTTTATCTTTGTGTTTCAATGTTTCCTATATGACTAAGTGATCTAGCATAGAGTTTTGAAATGCGTCATCTTTAGTTTGCAAACGAATTTGCCTTTTGACCTTATGAACACATGGCATGGCATGCAGATATGTGAATTTGGCGAGTTATCTTGTCTACTGAATGAAGGCTTGTATGTTGAATGTTTATTAGAATTTTAAATCCTAATAAAAAGGGTTAAAGGTTTCTTCTGGGAAACCCTGGTGTGTTCCGTTTTGTCCCCAGAGGCATGAGGGGTATTGCCTCTAGAAGGGGAAGGATAGGGGGCCTCCTTGATCTGTGACACGAAACTCACACACACCCTGCTGCCTGCGTGTGTGTATAACAACCTCAAAACTATTTCAGTGCAGTTCGCACATCCCCCCTTTGAGTTCCACTTGCACACACACAGACACACTTGGTTGAGCCTCTTGTTCTTGTAAATCATCTCCTCCCCTGAAACCGCAACGCCCCCCTGACTTTCGACTGCTTATTTAATTTTATTAAGTTTTAAATGACTTAATACATTTTTTATTCATTTATATGTGTATCATCCTCAAACATTTATGATTCCTTGATCTATTTATTGGTAGAAATTAAAAAAATTAAATAATATACATTTATATTAAAATGTTCTCCTCTTTTTGCACTTACTGAGGGCAATACGTAGGACCACATTTTGTTTGTGACTCAACATCCTAAAGATTGTGTCCGGAGCCGGGGTAGAAGGATGACCACAAAGGGAGAGGACCCAAACATCAGAGGGTCTGGGAATGTACTGAGACGGCCTGGAAAAGTACTGAACTGAACTGAACTGAACTAACTCAGAGGAAAGTAGGTTTGGATTTGATAAAGGAATGAAAACCAAAGTTCCACAAACTGGCACGGTAAAAGCCAACAACTTGAAAACCTGCAGCTGAAGGAAGGGCAGGGCCGGACTGTGAAATTACACCCCCAACAAGGGACGGATTCAGGATGGGGTGGGTGGAAGGATATATCATGGGGGCATGTGGCCTGGGAAATCTGAATACTGGATGCCCAACTGTGACGCCTAGGGGAGGGACGAGGACAGGGCTGGGGGTGAACAGGCGGTCAGCCCGGGGGGCTAGACAGGTACGGAGCAGCAAGCCTCAGGTCAACTACCCGGGGACGAGTCAGATGACCTTTGTCCTAAAGCCCCTCGCGCGGCCGACCTATGTATTCTCTCCCCCTACGTCAAACCCCACACCAGAAACCTGGGTGTCATCTTTGACTCGAATTTTTGCTTTGACAAGCAAACTACTGCTGTAGTCAAGAGCAGATTTTACCAGCTCAGAGTCATTGCTAAGATGAAACCCCATTTATCATTTCACAATCTGGAAAAAGTTATTCACGCCTTCATACATCACGGCTGGATTACTGCAACTCCCTTTACCTAGGACTCCCTCAATCACTCCTCTCTCGCCTTCAGCTGGTCCAGAACTCCGCAGCAAGGCTGCTGACTGGATCCAGAAAGTGGGAACATATAACCCCCATCCTAGCATCCCGCCACTGGTTGCCCATCAAGCACAGAATTCATTTTAAAACCCTACTTATGGTTTTTAAAGCCCTAAATGGCCTGGCCCGCCCTATATCACAGAGCTCATCCACCGCCCCTCAGCTCCCAGGTCCCTTAGACCATGTAGTATGGGTCTTCTGCAGGTTCCACGCACTAGATTAAAACAGAGGGGCGACAGGGCTTTTGCTGTGGCTGCCCCCCGCCTTGGAAACGAGCTGCCGCCTTCAATTAGAGACTCTCCTTCCGTCACCATTTTTAACTCTAGGCTGAAAACACACCCTTTTCTCCCTGGCCTTTCCTCCCCTTTTGTGATATGTTGTTAATTTTTATGTTTTTCATGTACTCTCTATGTGGTATGTGTTCTTTTATATGCCTTTTTGCACCATGTACGGCACTTTGGCCAGTGAAAACTGTTTTTAAATGTGCCTTATAAATAAATTTGACTTACTACTTACTTACTGATGGTTGTTGCAGTCGAGAGCCAGAAACCCCGTTTTAATTCACACCTACCTCTTATCTTCACACCTCTCAGCAGAGATGCCGAGAAGTCAACCACAAATAAGTTGACAAATGATTAGGTCTGACTTTGCAGAAAAGCAGAAGCAGCCCTTCGGGACATTGGACTGGTTTGCCCCCATTCAGAATCAATCGAGTGATGGTAAAGCGTCAACATTCACTTCATATCAACTCCCATCCTTCCATCTCCAGGATCAACCTCAGGGGATCCGCTCGAAGCCTTGTGCATTCACCTATGCTTCACCATCTTATCTCAATGAAAAGACCAGCAAAGGAGATTTACTTATTTACTCCAAACCACAAAAAGCAGATCAATATATAGTGTTTTGAGTGGAATTGATGGCTTAATGTTGCGTCCCTCTGTTCGACATTGGGGTTTAATTAACACCTTATTTCCACTACTGGAACAAACTGATTATTAGACCTAAAAATAGGTAGCCGATTCCACTGTGACGGCAGGAACCTGTGCTTCATGTCCTCATCACTTGCGGTGCACCTTATTCAAAGTTCTCACCAATCGACTGATGAAAACTGTATTGCAATCGAGAAATGAGACTGACTGGAGGTAATTGAAAACTCCATTGTGGAAAATAACTAAGGTAACCACATCCACCTCCCCCCCTCACACACAAACAAACATTTTGATGACTAGACTAAAGATGACAAATAAAAACCAGAGAGACTCAAACCAAATGCAAACATTAATATATCCAAATGTCCATAATAGTCTTGAACGTGGCGGTAACACTGGTAAGTCTCGTGTCCCAGATGTCTCATTCCCTATTAAAGGCAGACAATGATATGACCAGTCATATCAATGACTACCTTGAAGCATCTTGCAGCATATCTCGGCCATTATCATTTGCTTCAGTGTCACATAGAAGCAAAATAGTGATGTGAATAACAAAGTGATAATGGAACAAGTAAAACTTTTTTCTAATTTGCAGCTAAGGTTCGCTAAAAATGATTTAAAAAAATAAATAAATACCAAAATCGCACAAAGCAGAAATATAGCAGTGATGCTACCCCTCCGACAGACATTAAATTAGTCAAAATTTCCAATGATTAACTCCCTCTTTCAAGGCCAGTCGAGCCAAATTATTCGCATTCCTCACAATATCTGTACAATGTTTTACGAGTTGGTTTTTTGGTTCTAGCAGTGTTTGGGAACACAATCACTCAAGTGAAATACACATACTCAGACTAACCTTAAAATGAGTTTAGCCAATTTATATACAGTATACAGGTTTTTAGCTTTCTACGGGACACAAACTCCCGATTTCCCTCTCAGCCTGCAGACTCCTCCACTGATTCTTTGTTACTACTACCCTAACATGCAAATGTACCATCTAATATGGAAATGAGAGAAAAACTTTCTCATTGTTGGCAGTTGGAACATCATGGGAGCAGGATTCAGGCAAAGATATGAAAATAAAAGATGATCTATGGGATAATATTCTTCTCTGCGTCCACTCTTCATCTGTATGTGCCAAGCATGGTCTAATCCAGTGTAAAATTCTACACCTCGCTCACTGGATAAAAGTCTGATTTTCTAAAATGTCTCCTGACATCGACCCGTTTGTGACAGGCATCAACAATGTCCTGACTCATTAGTTCTTATGCTTTGGTCTTGCCCTTCTCTTCACAACTACTGGTCCAATATCTTTGATTCCTTATCGGGACTACTCCCGGCGCTCTTTTCTCCAGCTGCATCAACAGCTCTCTTTGGTGTAATACCGGAAACGGCGCGCTGACTTTTTGGCCTCCCTGACCGTATTGGCTAGAAGACTGATATTACTTCGTTGGAAGCCGTCCTCTCAACCGTCCCATGAGGCTTGGATAAGAGCTGAAAATATCCAATACATAGTGCGAGGGGCTTCGGTTAGATATCTCAAAATATGGCAGCCCCATCATAAACACAAATAGAAACTCCAAGCAGTGCCTCCATAACAGAGAAGCTCTCCATTTTAGTGTAGTAGAAGAGATCAACTATACAGTGGATGGGTCAATGGTTAAATTTTTCAAATATTGCAACCCCTCTTTGAACATATATAGAAATTTGCAGTTCCAGGTAGTACCTCCGTAGTACCAGAGATGTTCTTTATTCTAAAAAAAGATGAAAGACCTAATACACAGGTTGTGGCACTTCGGTACTGTTCTTCAAAACATGGCCTCTTTGACCAATTAGAGAACATGGGGTTCAAGGGGTAGCACCAGCTAGCTGTTGGCTTGTTTTTATGGTTTGTTTGTATTATTTTCCTTTATTCTTGCTCCTTTGACTACCCAATATTAATCTGTAGCAATAGCAGTACTTATTCTGTATTTGAACATTAAGTATTTTCTTTGTTATGTTTTTTGTTTAAACTATTCCTGCAGAGCCTTCCCATTGTCATGCAGTGTCAATGAAGCGACCAAGCCTCCACTGGTTAAGAGCAGAAACAGCAAGGACGTCTTGGGAATTCCCTGATGGATCACATTTTGAGGGCACAATAGATGATTCACAATATCTGAGATTGAGTGAACTTGTTCCTCGAGATTCAAATCAGTTGTTCTAAAAACAAAACTCTAGGCTCTCCAGGGAAGCAGTGAAGCAAAAGTCATAACTGGCCAAATTCTATTTCTAGCAAAATTACGGAAACCCCTACAAATGCAAATCTCTCGAAGACATCTTCCAAAAAAGCAGAACACACAGATTAACTTCTTGAGTTTCATTGAAACTGACATTACTTCATTACTGAAACTATGACATCATAATGTCATCCACAGTCCAGGGTGTGTGTGTGGGTTGGGGGGGGGGGGGGGGGGGGGGGGGAATGATAATGAGAGTACATGAAAAATCCAGAAGCCGATCTCCCAGACAAAATAGTGACATTCAGAAAGTGTCCTTAAAATAATCTGCAGTTGTGAAATGTTTTGAAACAGTTTCTTAGTAGAAGTTATACCAACATTATTGGCTAGTAGTTAAGGCGAGTCATAGCATGTCAGTGTGTGCAGCATGTACAGAAACTGATATACTGATTATAAATGGAGGGCACGACTAATAAGTAGTATTAGGTAGTAGTGTCCTACGTCTGAAACAATTTTGTTCTTTATTTTTTCTTATTTATAATGGAGGAATCTTGATGGCTAATTGTATAACATTCCAAACACACATATTCAGTGAATATAGGCGCTCTAATGTCAATAACATTTTTACCTTCTAGTAATCTCTGGCCATCTAAAAGATTGTGCGGGACACACAAATCTCTTAATGACAAACCAGTGGGGTTTTTTTCCGATCTGACTCTGACATCATTAACTTCCTCCTTTCTCATGCTTACAAATAGTGTGTCAATTGCATCTTCCACCACTGAATGAATGCTCAGGACTGCCGCGAGAAAAGCAGAGAACCAAATATAGAAAAGGAAGCACGCATCAGTATGATCAAGTTCATGCTTGTCATTGTTGTCCTCATGCAGAGCAGCAGAGGGGAGGATCGTTACATAAGAGAGGAGCTCAAGAAATCCATGGAGGATCTCCAAGAAAATCTCAAAAGTGAACTTGGAAACTGGTCCTTTGTAAGTACAATTTTATACCCACTTACTTTTGACTTCCTATCGATTTATCACTCACACACATACACTGACACAACGTTGAATGTTTTCACTGTCCTTTCTCTCAAACTCCATATCAGGCATGTTGATACCAACAAGACGTTATGTTTGTTGTAACTGCTTGCCTTTCTCCAGTCAATATTATGTACAATTTCAGTTTATTCAAATTAACTGTATATCTAATGTTACTTTATTTTCTTCCAGACCGGAAATATTAGTTTGCCATCAAACACAATGAAAAGACTCGCAGTAAGTTACCTGATTAACATAACCTTTAGGATTTTCTTTCTAATCAGTCCTTATTCATCTTGCATATTGAATTTAAATTGTATTTATTTATAGTGAACAAATACTTATTTTTTCCCCACAGTGTGACTGTCGGGGTGTATTTGCAGAGGCACTGAACCTAACTTGGCACCAGTTGAAGTCCAACAGCACAAAGATCAACAATCTGCTCATTCAATTAAAGGAAAACACCAAGCTCCTTTCACAACCCCAAACGGTGAGTTCCTTCAGACTTCCAATGACTCCTTCTAGTAGCAATACTACCAGACCACTGCATGGGATTATGTTGAAAACTGAGGCTTGTATTAGCTCTTCGAAGCACAACAGACAACAATTCAGCAAAGTATTTATTCTAACTTATCCTTTTTTTCTCTTTCTTTTTTTATAAATATAGAAGACCACCTGTCCAATGGATGTGAAAATTTTCAGATCACCAGCCTCACTTAAGATATTAATCTTTTTTCTCAAGAGACTAAATGAAAGATGTCCAATAGTCTTCAAGATTGAACATGGTGCAATTGCCTCCAAAAAGTGATCTTAATTTATTATGATGTCAGACACACATAACCATATATTGGCTATGTTCCAACACAATATTTTGTATTTAAGACTTCGTAGCAGGTCAATTGAAGTAACTTTTTTATAATATATCATTTAAATGATTACCAGGGCATTTATTTATGAATTTATTTATTTATTTATATGTAATTTAAATGATTATCAGGAAATGTATTTATTGTTTATCTATTTATACATATATTTATTTTTGTATTTAAGTGACTTCACAATGTTATCATTTGTTGGACAGAATTAAAATACATGGATGTCATCCATGGAAATGAAAACATTAAAATAAAATGATTTGCAAATACATTATATATATTATTGTCCATACTTTCAAATCAATTAAATTATGTGACAACCTTGAAAGCACTTTGGAACAACATTTCTACCTCCCAAAGTGAGCAAACGTTGGCCATATTTGTTTGACGTCAAAGTCCCACAGAACACCTCTTGGTGTCGCCAATTGTGCTATTCCTTTTTTAAACATAAAGAAACATGCACATTACGCTATTTAAATAGCAATTTGGTGTCTAATCTGACCATTGCAAAGTGTAAAAACAGTTCCATTACATTCGACATGGAAATGCCAAACCTTAATATTTGACCCCAGAGTTATTCATAATATTTAGGAGTGTTTGGTGTGCCTCACTGGAGAGAGAGAATGAGTGATGAAAGATAATATCTCTTGCTAATCAGAGCAGCTCCTCTTCGCATGCGATGGGGACAAACACAATGGATTCAGTTGAACCCGCACCAACACGTAGGCTACTGCTTAGATTTATCACAGTTATATGTGCAATTTCAGTAAAGATTTAGCAAACTTCTAAGCCGTAGCCATAATTTTGACGGCTTTAAATAACACATAGCCTATGGGAAAGGAATCAATGCCATAGATATGACACATTCTACTTAGAGAAGATTGCCACGTAAACAATGTATTGTTAAATTGTATATAAATATTGAATAGGCCTGTAAGATACCTGTGTTTCTTAAATGATCTATGCAAACAAATTGTAAAAGGACAGACGAGTTAAAAACTAAAGCAAGTTACCTATGATAATAAGAATTCCCATCATGTTCTAACTTGTGTCTCTATAAATGATGCACCTCTAGTCTGTCTTCTATGCTCCATGTTTGCATCAGAAGCAGCCTACTGCGGAAAAAAGGCTAATGGTAGCACACAGTCCACCTCTGACGCAACAAAAAGGAAGAAAATACGCTCTGACACCTCGGGCGGAACGGTCTAGTTATGCTCCCCTATCAGCTGACTGCTAAAGCTGTCCAATCAATCGCACGTACACTGATAGGCGGTCAATTTAAGACCTTCCATCTCAAACACACACTGCATAGTGAACTGTGCAGACCGGATCTTCGCCCACCACCAACCACCACAGCCTCCGCCTTGGTTCTACTTCGTATATTGTTCTATACGATGGGTTGAGATATCTGATGTAGGCCTACCCCATGGGGGATTTTAGGAGTATTATAGTGCTTCCTGTTGTCAAAGGTTGGGTTGCTGTTGGTATTCTGTATCTGACATCTGTGTGTCATGCTTTGAATCCTACAGCAGGGAGCACCAGAACAGAGTGGAACCATACTGCCACGTTAAGGACGGAGGTCTAAACTCCCACGCAATGTCTGCCCTTAGGTCTTACAAGTCTGTAAATGACTCCACTTTTATTATTTATAATAATAGTGGATGTCATAATTAATATATATATATGGACCTCTAAACTATATATGTAGTCTTTGATTAGACAGACGATGCAGTTGGTTGGTTGGTTTTTCAGGAGGAGGCTGAATGCTGCTCTAATTAAAGAAAGGATTCAGTGAAGCAAATGAGGAAAACAAAACATTGCTGACACAAAACAAACTTTTGCATTCCTGATCCAGTTGTTTTCCCACATAAGGTCTGTTAGATATTGTTTTCAGGCAGATTATAATATAACTAGGCCCCCAAGGTATTCAGAGCCCACACACACCCCCACGCACTGCCGACCCCAAAGACCACCTTTTCCCAGCCCTTCACGGGGAGATGTCACTCAGGGCGATGACGTAAAATATTGGCACATGCTTCAATACAAAATCTTCAATGTACAAAAATCAAGGTAGACCCACTTGAGAGGAATCAATGCAAGCTTTTTTATGAATATACATTTTATGGATACAGTTAGAGTATATTACAATGCATACTGCAATACAATCACTGACTGAAATGTCTGACAAATTCTTCCCTGACCTCTTTGTTAATAAAGATGAACAAGCAAGCTCCTGGGAAAAATGTTGCTGATATACTATCACATAGGAATCAGTAACTACTTTCCAGAGCTCCAATCTTTAACACAAAAAGTGCTATAAGCACTACAAACAAAAACAAGCAGTTTATATAACACACACACACACACACACCACACACACACTAAAAAAATCAGTATCTCAGAAAATTAGAATGTGAAAAAGTTCAATATTGAAGACTCAAGGTGTCACACTCTAATCAGCTAATTACCTCAAAACACCTGTCAAGGTTTCCTGAGCCTTTTAATGGTCTCTCAGTCTGGTTCAGTAGGCTTCAAAATCATGGAGACGACTGCTGACTTGACAGTTGTGCAGAAGAAAGTCATTGACAGCCTCCAAAAGGAGGCTAAGCCTCAAAAGGTAATCGCTAAAGAAGCTGGCTGTTCAGAGTGCTGTATCCAAGCATATTCACAAAAAGTTGAGTGGAAGGAGAAATTGTGGAAGGAAAGGGTGAACAAGCAACAGGTGTACAAGAAACAGGGATAACCGCTGCCCTGAGAGAATTGTCAAGCAAAGGCCATTCAAAAAATGTGTGGGAGCTTCACAAGGAGTGGACTGGGGCAGGAGTCATCAACAGCCACCACTCACAGACGTATCCAAGCCAAACAACTCCTGAACCAGAAACAAAATAAGAAGCCTCTTACATTGGCTATGAGAACTGATCTGTCGCTCAGTGGTTTGTCGCTAATTTCATTTGGAAATCAAGTATACAAGAGTCTGGAGGAAGAATGGAGAGGCACAGAATCCAAGTAGCTTATAGTCCAGCGTGATGTTTCCAGTCAGTGATGATTTCGGGAGCCATGTCATCTTCTGGTGTCGGTCTACTGTATTTTATCAAGTCCTAATTAAATGCAGCTGTCTACCAGGATGTTTTAGAGCACTTTATGCTTCCTTCTACTGACAAGCTTTATGCATGCTGACTTCATTTTCCAGGAGGACTTGGCCCCTATCCACACTGTCAAAAGTATCAAAACCTGGTATAATGACTATAGGATTACTGTGCTTAATTGGCCAGGAAACTCGCCTGATCTGAGTCCCATAGATAATGTATGGGGTTTTGTCAAGAGGAAGACGAGAGACCCAACAATGCAGACGAGCTAAAGGCCGCTATCGAAGCAACCTGGGCTTCCCTAACACATCAGCAAGGACAAAGGCGGATCGACTCCATGCCACTCCGCATTGATGCAGTAATTCATGCAAAAGGAGCCCCAACCAAGTAGTGAGTTCATATACAATAAAATACTTTTCACTTTTCATCAGCTGTAAGCTATTACCATCAAGATGAATACAAATAAAGGCTTGAAATATTTCACTTTTGTTGGAATGAATCTTTATTATATATGAGTTTGAAGTTTTGAAAAAATTGAATTATTGAAATTATTAACATCTCCACAATATTCTAATTCATTGAGATGCACCTGTAAAGTGCAACATTAAACATAACTTAAATTAACCAGTGGAAAAAGGGATTAAGGGGAAAAATTAAAATAGGCCTCATTGAAATGGGTTTCCTAAATTTGTGGTACGTAATGATAAGGGGATTGCAATTGAGGGATATTGTGAGGGATATTGACAATTATAAATTCTACCATGGGCAACTGTGGCTTTGTGACTTATATTTTTATCATTACGTTAAAGGAGACGTATTTTGGTGTTTTCCCAGAAAACATGTTTTTTAAGATGTTTGCTGGAAATAACTTTTAGGAAAAAAAATCTCGCCTACCGCTATTCCCCTGTTTCAGTCATGGAAAAAGTCCCTTCAGAATGCGCTGTTTCTGGTGTCTGTAGTTTTAATGCAAATGAGCTGCTGCCCATTGACAAATTAGCTGTCAGACTGAACCACAGCATGGAGGAGGGATTGTTGCCGTTTGCGGACAACCGGAGCTCTATATCTATATAATATAATATTATAATAATATTAATAATCATATAATATATAAGTATCTATATAATATAATACCTAATAGCATGGCCAAAAGCTATGTGTGCTTGGATGATATTATGAATCATAAAGACTGCGTCTGACGTCTCCTGGTGCTTCCACACAGTGACGGACTGGTGCTGTGGCTGGGCGGCTCAGGCCCACAAGGTGCCAGATGGAGAGCTGCATGATTGTCGCATCCGCATGGCCCCATGACACCTCTGACCACTTTCAAACGTCATTCATTTTCTATGGCCATCTGACAGCCATATTTCTCCAAGAACCACACCCCTGTTTTCCATAAAAAATGATTTATATATTATTTATTTATACCAGAGATATGGATCTCTACATCACAGTCATGGTTACCCTAAACTTTTACATCGGTCTACATTGTTTTGTAGCCAAATGCCTTATTCAGATGTTAAAAAATGTGCATGGTTTGAAATAAAACAAATCTACCTGTATTTTCTTTAGTTGATTATTTGTTTGAAAAAGTTTAAATGAAGCAATGACTTCTGGGGATTTCAAGACCGAATTGAGTAGGCTAGACTGTGTCTGCGTGTTTGGGGTTGTTGGAAGTTGGAAGTTTTACTGTGGAAGTTGGAAGTTGGAATCTATACTCTGTCGCAATCAGTGATGCAACAGAGAAAGAGGTCCTTATGAACTTGGATTCGGATGACGGTAAGGCATGTTTTTATTATGTAGCAGCTGGCTATGATGATCTATTTATTTTTTATGCATTGGGGTTGTGCATTGATATTTCCATGTTTTGGTTCAGTTGTTTAACGCTTTTAAGTTTAAGTTCATCATCACTTGGGCTATCAAAAGTGCAGGTTTTTTCGCTAAGGGAAAAGTTGTGTCTGCGAGTTGCTCCGTGGGCAGCTGGTAGGTGCAAATGCCTGGGCCGTTTTTTGATCCCAGTCCGTCACTGCTTCCACAAGTAAATACTTGAAGTGGGGGTTAACCTGGACATGGTTGAGAATAATTGGGGGAGAGGAACTTTGGCTTCGACTCTCTGAAGTTCAGATTGAACCGCGACATGGAGGAGAAAGGGATTGTACTTCCAGAGCAGAGCTGCCGGACTGTCGCCAAAGCTCCGCCGCCAGAGCTTAGGTTGCATTCCGGCAGCTCCGGCAGGGGAGTTTCGGCGGCAGTCCAGCAGCTCCGGCAGACTCCCTGCCAGGCAATCACATGGCAAACAAATTAGACATCTATTTTTGCATGGAATCTCCCTGCTGCTGAAATGTGCAAACATCTCCGCCAAGCGCTCGTCCGCTGGTCCACAAAATCTTATCTATGCTCTGATTGGAGGTGGGTGGAGAAGTGGATGGTAATATTGAAACGTGCCTGCTTTCTACGTAGGAGTAGGCGCCGAAAATGACTTGCTCGTTTGGTAACTATAGGTTTCTGAAATAACCGGGGCTTAGCCCAGAGGGAAAGGGAAAATGCGCGTGGCAATTTTTTTTGTATGATTTATTGCGCATGCACATTTTTTCATAATGCTTTACATAAATATACATAATACGCAGTTTATTATAGCTTGAATTAGCTTCCTGACTGCTGTGCTGCTTATCCTCAGACATCTAAAGTTCCATTCAAGTTATTTCAGAGTAAAATGAATACAAGTGAGACAGACCTTACATATATACATATATATATATATATATATATATATATATATATATATATATATATATATATATATATGACTGGAGATAGGATAGGTTAATTCACTTGAGGTGGTAAACAGACTGGTTATGTTTTTAAATCGTTTATTCTCTTGCCAGAAGGACTATCTAGAAGGACTAGGCTACTTTGAGATGCCCCTGGAATCCCCATGTTTGTTTCTAGTGTAAAGCAAGCAAAAAACAAAAAGCTAGTTGATTTTTTTTTCTTTGATTCGGGGCTAATTAAATAATATCCAGGGCTTTAGCCCCGAATGAAACAGCCTATTGATGCCACTGCGTGGTACCTACTTTCAGTAATGCATATCTCACAAATCATGAACAGACTTATTTCAAGGTTTGTATGTGTTGGTGCACCAGAGACCCAAAACAACACCCTAATCCCAGGAAAACTGTTGTTTTCATAATATATCCCCTTTAATAAATTCCAACATCTCCTTGCGCACCTGAGTGGTTGATTTTTTGGCGCGTAACGTAACAAATGAAACGGCGATTACCATACAACGTGTTTCCCTGCAGTGACAGGGAGTTTAGGGGATTGTCTGGGCTTAGCCATGTCTCAGTAGGATAGGCAATCGGAATTTAGAAGCTGTTGGTAGGTCTTTAAAATGCAAATTTAAACCTTGAATGTTCGATAAGCCAAAATGAATTTCCCTGGCGGTTGCTCCAGACTCACAAGAGGGGTAAATGGAGTAATTTCAGTTAATATGACCTCATTTTTCCCATTCACGTGAATGATAGTAGGATTGTAAGTGTTTGTAAATGGGATACATCTGCCCTCAGAGTGTTAATGTTTTCTTGGCTTAAAGGCAGTGGCGGGCTGGGATCAAAAAACGGCCCCGGCGGAACATATCAAACATCATCCAACTAAGGACAGTAGAACAAAATGGCAAAATTACACAACTTCTACAGGTTCAGATGAAATATGAAGTGAACTAAAACAAATAGTAAAACAACATAATAACTCGGTAAAATTTTTAGGTTGTGAATGAGGTAAAATCTGAATAAATAGTACAGCAATGAGTCAATAAAAACAGCAATAAGTAATAATAAATAATTTGTGCAAGATATAGCTGTGACTTATTCCTCAGTGTAGTGGCTGCGGGGACAAAACTATTTTTATGACATTTTGTTCTACACCTAGGCAGTGAACCTGCGGCCAAAGCTGGGCCTAAGGTGAAAATCTTTGTGCAATGGATGGGAACGGTCATTTAAAATTGAATCAGTTATACGCTGTAGCTATCTTGCATACAAGGTCCCAAAGTTGAGCTGTGGTTCACCAATCAGTCGGCTGAACCACTTAACTATCTGATTAAGTGAGCTTTTATTTTTCAAAGACAGGTTTACAAACCAGGCTGCTAGTGCAAATGATGAAACTGATTCAATAAAAGCATGGTAAAAAAGGGTCATGATCGATTTGTCTATGTGAAAGCGGCTCAGTTTCCTCAAACAGAAAAGGCGCTGGTGCCCCTTTTTACATACAGCTTCAGAGTAACTTTCAAAGGTTGGTTTTGAATCTATAATTGTCCCCAGGTATTTATATGATTTCACACAATGAACAGTTTGACCTTTGATTAATGTGTTTTCCTGTGTCAGTTTTTCCTTTCTAAAATCAATGAGCATGTACTTTGTCTTTGTTATATTAAGTTGAAAGGTATACGCCTCACACCATTCAACAAAGTCGTTGATGACTGGGCCATGACCAGTTTCAGTTACTTTGAGCAGGCTAACAATAACTGAGTCATCTGCATATTTAACTATGGTCCTATTGTCCACCCTACTCTGACACATATTTGTATACAGGACATAAAGTCTCCCCCCAAGGAGAGCACGCATCCTTGGGGGGAGCCCGTTGATGAGCAGACCTTGTCAGAGCCATTCACTCTCACGCTTTGTGTCCTGTAAGTCAAAAAGTTAAGGTTAAAAAAAAAAGACCTTCCTTACCATCGCTTCCAACCGATCAAATTCTGATTCCGTAAACCATTCAGCCCAAGCGTCTTCCACTATCCCCTCGTCTATAGCTTTTTGTACTGCGTTTAGTCGTTCTGATTGTTTTTCAAATAAACCTTGGTTGGGTTCAAACCTCTTTTCCCAGACTGCATGTTGCCGTTACTGTCGTTAATGGCGTCGCATTCATAAAGTTTTCAAATGATTGATAGGGCTCCGGTTTCAAGTCTGCAGAACAACTGCAATATGTTAGGGTTAGGGTTGGAGATAAACGCCTAACTACAGCTGCCTCAGTATGGGTTATTAGCCTCACAAAGCCAGAATAGTTGTCCAATTTGACGACTGGATCGTCATCCTCCAATATTCTGTTGGAGACCTGTTTTAGTTAGTACACGGTACTGTGAGCAGAAAGAGGCAAGACATATGTGTTGGATGTGAGAATAATTGCGTTTATTCAAGTACCCGTCTACAATACTCTCTGTACCTTTTCTAAGGGCAATTGAAACCTTTGCAATCCCCTGTTGAACCTCACTTAAGTATTGAGCATAGAAAATAAAGTCAGTGTTCCATGAAAATGACCAGTTTTACAACAGTGCATCTAAGTAGTAAGAGTAATTGCTAGAGTAACTTCTCATTTCACTTCAACTGCTGTGAAATGTAGGAGCCTCTTTTCGACATAATACAGGAAATTATTTTGGTTCATTTGCTTTGTCTTCAATACGTTTAATAGGTTGATCCCCTTCTGCTGGTGCAATACAAACCAAAGAGTGAAACTGTTGATCTAAGATTTTTTGTGCTATTTCTGTCTTGAAAAAGACCTGGTTGAGCTTCCTCAATATGAGTCAGCAGTCAGCAGCTCTGGCTCTCACGCAGGAATATCTGCTTTATCCTCACTAGTACTAACCACAAGCTCAATTATTTCTGCAATATCATTTTCATCATGATCCATGTCCATATCAATCTCTTCACCGACAATAACAGGGTTAATCCAATCACAATCGATTGTTATATCCTTATACCATTCAGTATTCAATAATGTAAAACATCAAACACTTTCTTTGAATACACATGTTTCTTCTAGTACCCCTTGAACGCCAGTCCACGCTTTAACTCAACTACATTGATTTGGTCATCATTCTCCGGCCTTAGGAGGACGCATATAATTTGAGGGACATTACTAACTTATGTTGTTGGATCCTCGCAAGAATTTTGGCAACCCTGAGGTCTAGGGACAGATACTGTGTAGGACAAACCTACTGGTGCCCATGTGGACAACTTGGATACCTGAGTAATCTGCTTATGTTTTTAGTAACATGTCCATTATGGGACATCTAATTAGGTGAGTGCTGCATGCAGCGCTCAGCTATTGTTCTTCATAAGTTTTATTCTTTCTTCCTTCCTTCCTTCCTTCCTTCCATCCTTCCCACTTTGGGACCTATCTCCTTCCTAATTTTTTCACGCAGAGAATCCATTTAAAATTTAGAATAGCTTGGAATCGCGCGCTTCTTTTCAGATTTTTCAAACATCGTATACTTTTTAAGATATGCTACTTTTAAAATATTATCTATTTTTTTTAACATTGGAGTCAATGGGAGGACGGCAGAGCCGTCCTCTGGTAGGCTACTTCAACTGTTTAAGACGTTACAAAATCAATTTTCAACCGTTTATCTTCGTTCAAACCATTTAACAAATCCAAACACTTAATATCTAAACGGAATTTCGACATCATTTAAACTTTCTTCAGAATCACAGTTTTAGTTTCCTACCGGCTTCGATTTCAGTTGGTCTCATTGATTTACGTTGACGCGTGAGCGTAAGGACGTTCAGCAGTGTTGCCAGATTGGGCGTTTTTTCCCGCTGGATTGGGCTACTTTTGGAGGACGTTCAGGCAGTGTTGCCAGATTGGGCTGTTTTCCGCTCTATTGGACTACTAATCACACCGGCTAACTATTCTCTTAAACACACACACACACACACACACACACACACACACACACACACACACACACACACACACACACACACACACACACACACACACACACACACACACACACACACAGTAGCAGTGCAGGGCAATACATTTGACCTTTTACATTTCTGCATTATTAGCAATGCTTTGCGCTTTTCATTCAGCTGTCACTTTCCAACCATTTACTTTTTCTTAAATGGTGTGCATGTTTTCATTGTTTACTCCATTTAGACTTTTGAACTTTTGTTCAAATCCCTTCACTTGATTTAAGCCATTTAACGTTTCTTTATGTCTTAATCTATATGGCTTTATTAAAAAATATTTTCAAATTCACTTTGTATTAAAGCACTCACCGCATTTTCTGCAGGAAATGCATTTTCTAGTTTTGGGTTGTTGGTCACAAGTCTTTTCTTCGTTTGTATAATTAGCAGCACCAAGCTTACAGAGTTTCTGCTCATGACATGATGAGTTTTGACATTAGGGCATAAAAGTGTTTTATCCTCGGTCTGTAAGAGACGAAGCGCCATTCTGAGATCTTGTGTCCCCAGTGGGACAGAGCTTCAGCCAGTATTCTGATGTGGTCCCAGCGTTTTTCATCCTTCGGACCTCGGTGTTGTAGGTTATGACAGCCTGTAATTAATTATTCCCTATGAAAATGTGCTACACGGAGACACTATTTAAATTTGAGAATCCCTCAAACCCTTACTAATCTTCGTAAAATTCCCATATCCCCAGTTCAAATCGCTGTAGACGATGTTGTTGACCTTGTGGTTTTTAATCTTCTGTAACTCAGTATAAGGTGTGTGTGTGTGTGTGTGTGTGTGTGTGTAATATGTATAAGTGTATAATATTATTATATATATAAAAATATAATATAGCTTTGCTTTTTGGCTATGATGGTGATGGATGAATATCATCCATTTGCTTCCCTTCTGTAAAAAAAGTATAAAATGGTATGCTTCTAAGTAACAAAATGTTTGGCAACATATTATCAACCATGTGTAAAATCGTTGCTTTGTGTATCATGTAATGTTCGACTGAAAGGACTCAGCCAGAAGGCAGCACTCTGTAGGTTATACTTGGGAATGACAGAAACCTTTTTACTGTAAATGACAACCACGTTGTAGCCTGTGTGATAGGCTGTTACACTAGTTACTAAGATGACTGACCTTAGGGGAGGTGGCCAACGTTGTGTCTTCCCCGTGGAGACACTCCTCTGCTCCCTTGAAGTCATCAAGGGGATTCTGGGGGTCTGATTCGACCCTGAGACGTTCCTGAACAGAAGGCCACTCACCACACCACTCGTTTTGGTGGATGAAAACCAAGACGCCTTTCTCTGCCTAGGAACCGAAGCAATCCCATTGCCCAAAAGGTACTTAGGGGACGCAGCATTGTATATAATTGCATATTATTATGCATTACATATGACCTACCCCAAATGTGTGGCCTGTGTTCTTTTCATTCTACAAACCGAGGTCCTGGGGGACTCTATCCATGAGAAGGATGCCACACCGGCTTTCAAACAAGCAAGGACTGATTGGAAGGCCTTTCTTGCATAACTTTGTAAAATGCTGCCTCCCCTAGGGAACACACACACACACACACACACACACACACACACACACACACACACACTTTGGTATTATTTGTTATTCCTCGTTCTAAAAAGCTCTTAGGATTAATGAAACAGTATAAATCACAAACATTCCCTCACATAGACACGCACACACTCACAGACACGCACACACTCACACACACACACACACACACACACACACACACACACACACACACAGAGACACACAAACAGACAAACAAAACTAATGTTCTTCAAAAGTAGACTAAAAGACTGTTTGCGATTTTCTTGTCAAGTTATTCCAACAGTTTGTTGTGCCATCTTATCTGTTCGTGCATCACATGTGATGAGGACCACTTAGTCAACAGGAATAAGGGGGAGCTGGGATTAGCGGTGGGTGTGCAGGTGACTGATAAGACCAATCTTTGCGCAGAAGGTTCTAGGGCAGTGGGGGCAGGGGATGGGAGACGTGTTGGGGGTAGTTGTTGATGCGCAATTTCTTTGCTTTCCTTTGCACTTTTGTTTTATGTTGGTCCCTTTGTGCTGCCCTGAAGGCAACAAAATGTATGTTACTATGTGTTGAGTCAGTTTGACCACACACTGAGACCTGTGTATGTGATAATTGTGACTGAATTACAGTTGGCACAGGATGAACGTTTGTTAATAGAATAAACAGGTATTGATGTTACTGATGTGTCATTGTATTTTGTGATGATGCCAAAGGTTGTGGTTTGCCAAGATTTTGCAGTAAATATATTAATGTGTTTGTATAATATACCTAAAACCAGACAATTTCTTAAAACAAGACTTCCTAATCTAAGATTTTTTTTTACTTATTATGAGATATTTAATGCACTTGACACAAGCAAATTCATCTTGTTTTCGACCTATTTCTGACTTGTTAAGAAATATTTACTTATTCCGAGATTTTTTTAAAAACAATACAAGATAATTCATCTAGTTTTAATCTTCTTGCTGACTAGTTTTGAGCAAGAATGGCTCTAACCCAGTTGGTTTCTAAGCAATAATTCTCCAAAACAAACACAAATATCTTAAAATAAGACAAGAAAACCTTGACAAGAACACTAAATATAAGTATTTCCTGCTTATAATAAGATTTTTAGGTTTCTTGTTTCTCAGATATTTTTTTCTCGTTTCAAGAAAACTTAACAAGTGGAATCATCATGATCCACTGGCAGATAATTTTGCTTGAAACAAGTAAATTTCCTCTAATAATGGCTATATTTTCTTGTTTTTTTAGAGCCATATTTTGCAGTGAGGCCGGCAGGGGGTTCTGGGGGTCCTGTTTATTTGAGGCCACCAGGGCATTCTGGGGGTCCTGTTCAATAATAAAAATAAGAAACATTAAAGTTCCCGGTCACCCTAATCCAAACGGTCAACAGTCAAAGTTTGATGAGTATTTTGTATATTTGCTAATCATACATTTCTCAAGGTTGACTGGCTGTAGAAGTAATAATGTTTGAGTAGTTAGACATCTACCAGGTCCCAGCAACACGCAAGCGAGGGTCAGTGTCTTTGTTCAGCATGGTGTATTGTCCCTGACAGTATTTTTGTAACGTAATTGATTGTGTAATGAAGCACACACACAAATCAGGCAACGTAAGGGGGTTGAATGTGCGTTGAAAGCGGTTCCGAACGTGTCAAGAAAGCCAGTAAGCAGACATTGAGCATTCACAAAACAAATTATGGTCTGCTCATTTTATGAGCCAGGGCAAAGGTGGTAGGCTTATCTTAAACATTTCTTTGTGTGTAGCCCACCACGTCAGGGCCTTTGTGAAGTACTGTTACACCAGGATCTGAGATGCCTGACCTTAGCGGGGGCCAACAACTGTTCCCCGTGAAGACACTCCTCTGCCTCATTGTTGTAGTCAGGAGAGCTCACCGAGGTCTTCAGGTGATCAAGGACCTCTGTGGCGATCAGGGACCAGGCCAGCAGGGTGTTCGGGGGGGTCCTTCATGAGCCCGTCACTGGACAGGCACACACCGGGCAAGGCCTCTTTCAGCCTATCCTCAAGGACCCAGCGAAGCTGCAGATCCAGTTTCTCCTGTTGAATGACCTGACCTTTAATCCTTCTATCCGATTTATAAAATCACATTTCTACACAAGTATTCTATGCATTTGACCAAGTCCTCCTTTCTACATAAAACAGGACCACAATATACTGTACATCATTAAGTCATGTTTTATGAATTTTATTACTTTTCTAAGCAAATTGCCAACTTCACCTTGCAGGCATTTATTAAATTAGGAAAACCATGCAGGTTAACAATGCATGGCTTTGATAGAGAGCAAATCGTTGTACTTTACAGTTTCATTCCGTTTTAAACAAATTTAATTTGTTGTTCAGATTAAAGCAGACCTCCTGCACAGGGTCCTTCAGGCGCTCCAGGGTCCGCTCAAACCCAGGGTTGTCCTGGTTCATGTTGGCCTCCTCCTGCAGCAGGAGGTGGACTTCCCGGACAACCAGGTCCTGGAAGGCCCGGTACCGGTCGATGTGGGACGGGGAGGACTATTCGTCCCGGTCTCTGAACAGCTGGGCCACAATGAGTCCAACGGTGGACCGCTGGATCACAAGCGGGTCCTGTTTTACAGAGGAAGACACCTGGACTGCTTAGCTTGTCTAAAACCAAATCAGCGGTTCAATACTACTTTGATTTTATTATCTCGTGTTCTCGAGCTGCTATTATGCACATGTATGTGGTGCTAGACTTGCAGTCTTGGTTTGTTGTGTCATGATAAACCTACGGTTGTGGAGACAGAGTTAGACTCCCCGTTCTCTGGCTGAGCTGCTGGAGGAAGGAGATCTCCAGTGACAGGTCCACAGCTACTGTTCTCCATCACAGACGGATCACAGCGGCGGTGGCTGTCGGGCTGCTCCTTCTGTGGGGCGTCCCCTCCTCTGAGGTTCTGCTTTGCGGTGCTCATCGGTGGAAGAGCCCTGCCAACATGCCAAGAGTTTGCCGTGTTGGACCCACGTGCCAAACGTCCCGTAGAGTTGCTCCCTGAGCTGCTCAGGAAGTCTCTGGCTGAGCAGCTTTTCCTCCATCTGCTGCTCCTCCTGCATCACCCTGGAAACTGAAAGGAGAACAACAAGAGAGTCAAAGACAGCAACGTGTGGATACAATACAACACATTGTTAAGGGCTCCTCGAATGGTGCAGAAATTTCACTATTGTAAGTATTGAAGAGATATATTCTACAATTGCTAAAGTTGTTTAATTAAACTGGCATAGCAAAAATTGACTTTCAACTTCTTGATTTTCTTTGAATAAAGATTTATAATAATTAGAACACTTTGTTTGAAGCTGTAACCTTGGGTGGGGATGGAGGATTCCTCAGGGCGGTCTGAATGGTACCGGGCCAGCAGGACCTCGACAACCTCCCACAGGATGGGGACGAGCACATTAGGGCCCTTCAACAGAGAGAAGAGAGAAGACACCTTCAGCCAGTGCTCCTCCACCATCAACTTTGTTTTTATTTATATAGCAATAACAAAGAAAAGTGAGAGAAGAAGAAAGGCAGCAAAATTTTGGAACAGGACGTATGGTTATGTACGATACGTATACATATCTATAATTATCAGCAGGGTCGACTGAAACATCTAATCTAACAGTAGCATGGGTAATATTATCATACTATAGTTGTAGAAGTGGCAGTATTCGTAACAGTAGAAAGTAAAAGTAGCAGTTGTAATAATAGCATTTGAAGTAGTAACAGTAGTAGCAGGAGTAGTAGTAGTAATAGTAGCTGTAGTAGAAGCAGTAGCCCTAGCAGTAGCAGTAGTACTACTGCTACTAGATCTACCTTGAGAGTGGTGGTCAGGAGCGTCTGCTGGTTCAGCGATCTGTAGCCCTCGCAGTTCAGGGGCTGGAGCCTCAGTACCAGCTTGACCATGAGGTCGTCCACCAGGTCGCTGCTGACGGTGAGCATGGAGCCGGGGGGCAGGCTCTTCAGCGTACACTCCATCCTCTGGATGGATGCAATATACAAAATATATGGGAAGACTACATGGGCTTTCATTTCACTAGTATGCTAGAAAATCCTTACTCAACTCGGATGAATGTCATCTTTTTGATCCTAATTATTTGTATTCGTGAGTATTCATGTTGTTTATCGTATTATTTCTAAGCAGTATCAGTAACGGTGTTGAACTATCGCTTTCATTAGCAAACTTTCAAACAGATATGCAAGACAATTGATGCCAAAAATGAAATGCTACTCTGTCCTGTAAAGCCCTGTCACTGACCAGCAGGTCCTACTGGCTAGGTGCTAGCTGATCCGGGACCAGCCAGGCTATGCTATGAGCAACCAGGTAGACGGCGTAATGCTGGAAGATGTGTGGCGCGGTTAGCAGAGCCTTCTCCAGACCATTCCAGGGGATCAACTGTTTCTCCCGGCGGGGCCATGATGTATTTAGCCAGCTGGAAGAAGGACCCAGAAGACATAAGCATGCTGCCACTTAGCATTCACACAGGACCTATTTGTCAGTTTGATGTTGTTATGTTCCTCTGTGAAAGCATTTGGTTAATTTACAAATTGATTCTATGGGTTGAATTTGTGTTTTGCACAGTAGGGATGCAAATGACAACATTTAAGGGTCAAGCAAATATTACAATATGGAAGTTAAGTATGTTGCTGAAGTAGCTACACTGCAAAATGTCTTATTTAACTTTGTGCATTCAGAATACAAATCAATGTTTTCAAATCAGCTTTTTTCTCTTAAAAAACATACAAATCACCAATATGAAGCATCTTTTTCAACAATAGAGACCTGGTAATGAGCTGTGGGCTGCAGAAGACAGTTGGCCTGTTGCCTGTCCACCCTCACCCTGACCCAGGGGAAGGAGGACCGGAGGAGGCGGTGGGCCTCCTGGAAGATGGTGAACCACCACACAGGAGGGAGGGACCCAGGGCTGACCTGAAGAGCACAACACCAGTAGACACCTGTTTAGACCGTCTGTGGTAGACACAAGACAACCTGGGGTTTCAGGAGCTGTTGCAGAGCTCCTCCGCTGCTTTGATTGGAAAATGAACCTCCCTGTGAACCACAGCTGCCTGGCTCTAACTGAATACCTCCTGCTGTATCTCAGTGTATGACTCTATCGTTGCCATGATACTGGATTCTCTAACTTCGATACAATACCTTGAAAAAAACGATATGGGATACTATTTTCCATACCAGGGGGAAAACCAAAGAAAATCACATACCCAAAGTAAAAAGAGTATTCTTCCACAACTGCAATGGTTACAATATGTCATCTTGGTGCGAAAAGAAAGATTGTTGTGCAAGTGAAATATTCAATGGGGATACCACTTGGTTAGAGTGAATAAAGCTGGAACACAGCTTAAGTGGAAGATTACATTTACACCTGAAATAATCATCAGTTGGTCATTATCAGTTGGCAGCCCTGAAGTAATATGAGACACAAACAGTAAGATATGCTGAGAATCGAATGTACAATTTTGACACTTGACCCCTCAATTGATAGTTCAGGGAAAATGTAATTGAGTGACACCAAGCAGAGCCAAACACTCGCAAATACACTAGACTCCCACCAGATGGCGATGAAGGACATGTATTCAGATTAAAAGAAATTGTCCTATTTCCTTAGTCATTGATTGTAAAAATCATCATGTTTAGTTGCAAACCAAGACACTGGAATATCTGTTAAAATGGTTTCATGCGATCAAATCAAACTCAAATTCGTGAACATAAACAACAAAGGTAAGACATCATTTTTGGTTGTTAAATGATAAGGGGAAGTATTTTCTTCAGTTGTTATTTGCGAGCTATATTTTGTGCAGGTCAAATTTCATGCAAAAGATAGCTATTGCTGTGCATTTGCGCAGTTATGAAACACAAACCCTTCTTCTTGCATATGGGTGTACATCCGTCTTTGACAATTCTTGGGTATTTGCCTCAAAGTCAAAGTACTTCTAAAAAGCACTCCTGCCGTTTTCTTTCTCTACAGAAAACCGGTCACGGAGGCGCTCCACTTGACATGCTAGCTGTTGAGTTATGGCTAACTTTTAGCTAACACCGTCGCACAGAGCATTGAGATATTGATCTATTTTAAAAATCTATATTTTTGCCAACACTACTGTAGACAGACACTGTGTGGCACAGTACTGATGCCCATGGGGCCGGGGAACAACTTGGATACCTGAGTCAGCAGCTGGGAGATGACTGCTCTGAGGGAGGAGGCAGACAGCACCACCCCGGCCGAGGCAGGGGGGAAGTCCACAGCGGCCTTGACCTCAGAGGAGGACGTCCGGAGGGAGGGTCCAGGGTCCGGTTGTACTCCAAGATGACCTGAAGGCCAATGAAATTGCAAAGTTTGGTTTTTACAACATACATCCTACCCTCCAACATCACAGCCCTTGTTGAACTGGCTCTTTGAGGTAATGGTACAGCTGATAAATTGAAGTGACTAACAAATATTTACCTTCACAGGGTCTTGGAGAGGGTGGTGAGACGACAATGCAATGCATGTTGGAAAAGCAGAAGCCAAAAGAACGCACGGAGAGAGCAGTGAAAAACACGACGTACTCGCACGGGACCAGGTAAACTGATGAAGAACAGAGCCACGGAAACCAGTCAACATAGCATTTGAATTCCATCACTGGGCATTGTGACATCATGTCAAAGAGCCTGATGGCAAAAAGTGTGAGTGTCAACAAGTTATGTTACCATAGTGACAATGATGCACATTATAAATTTGAATGCTTAGCATCCTTTTTTCATTCTTGAAAGGATGAAAAAAAAAATATTTTGCATTGTTAGGGTTAGGGTTTTTCAATTGTACGTTCTACAATGTTTAGTACTGTAACATATGAGGTTATTTTAGCTGTTAGAAATACTCATACTCAAAACTTGTACTTACCTACTTAAAATATTAATGTTACTGCAAGGTTGCAAAAGCTGTTATACTGCTCAAAAATGCGAAAGAAAAGGTCACTTATGAAAAGTCATTATTCTGGATTATTGTTTTTAATATAATTATAGAAGTGGCCATATATATACATATATATTTACATCTATACAGTATATATATAGTTACACCAAAAACAACTGATGCTGCCATATTTTCCTGTTGCCCATGTATTCGAGTACTGCATTCGAAAGTAATGACATTCTTTACAAAACTGAAACTACGCTTCAGAAATTAGGTGTATTCAGCACTGACGACATATACTGAACAATGGCTTTTCAAACTGTTATGTGGGCATTCTCGCTTCCTGCCATCCTTTTTTAATAGTTTAGTCTCGCATGGTTTGCTGATTGGTGTGAAGTCTATTATATATATATATATACATATACATTTCTCTCAAATTAATTGCAGATGAAATCCCCAGATGTCAATGTCATCTGCAATTAAAACATTGTCATTTAATGGTGAAAAGTTAATTTGTTGGTATAGGCGGTGGGTCATTTAGCCGTCCACCTTTGAACACTTCCACGCTATCTTTTGAATATTTTCGTCTTTCGGTTTATTTGTATCTGAAATCTTGTTAATAGCTTAGCTTTTTCAAATCTCTTGTATGTGCATTGGAAATTTGACAATTTTCATTACAACTGTATGCACATGTGCAAATAAAATCCCTTGAATCTTGTATGTTGAACTACATAATCCCAGCATCAATTTTGTACAATATCTTGCATGCAATCTGCTCTAGCGCCAGTAAAGGCTACTGCCCAGTTAGCAGTGAGCTCTCTTTGCCCCTTCATCACCCATATGATTGTACCATTGATCTGCTCACAGGAGCTCCCTTGTCACCCAGCTCAAGCAGCTTCTGGCCTTTGTTTATATCTACAGGAGGTTTGTCATAGACTTCTGTTGTGTGGCAGTGCCTCTGACCAACCTAACCTCTTCAGCTACCCCCTGTTTCCATGACCCCTAAAGCAGATTCCTCACTTTAAATCAGCACCTGTTCACATGTCCAACCAGACCCTTCACGTCAATTAATTGTTGAGTGAATGAGTCAGCCACTGGGGTCTGAGTTATTCTGTCCAAGCACTCAGCGTCTGAACTGAAACTATGCACTTTGTACGTTTGTCACCCACTGAGCCGAACTATGATGTTGCCAACAGGGAAGGCTTGCAGTAAAGCTTGCTCTGGAAAAATGGACACACACATCAAGACAGCCAAACGACTGCACTCCCATCATCCCATTAGGCGCTGTTTTTCGGATGATTCAGCTTAATTCCCTAACAATTTATTTGTATAGCCCTTAATCACAGGTACAGTCCCAAAGGGCTTAACAGGCCGTATATGTATGACACCTCCCTTGACCCTAGTAATTTACATACATACACACATACCTTTCCTATCACTTACCTACCCGGTTTCAAAAAAGACCATAAAGCCTGCGACCTCTAAGGACAGTTTCTTATGGACCACAATCCAGCAAAAAACATTATCATTCTTCCCTCTGCGGTTGCAGCGGCCGACGCCGGAGATTGAATCTCTTCTCAAGGATGCCCAAAGAACTCAATTGGAAACCAACACAGATAACTGCCTTTTGGTGCCTGATTCTCTCTGCTGACAGGTCCTTCAATTGGCTCATCCCTCCCGGTTTGCCTATCATCCTGGTATCAGTCGAATTTGATCATTATTGTCTCTGCTGTCTCTTTTTACACTGCTAACATTTTGAAACGTTAATCAAATCAATTTTAATTGCATTTTAGTTAGGTTATTGTTTAGGAAAAGGGATTATAAATGTTTTGAGCACGGTTAACAGCACTGGGCTACCCTACATTACATTTACATCTACAGCTGTTGGGGTTGTCCACTCCTATTCTGGTAAATTAGCAAGTTAAAATTGTTACTTGTGGCAATTTCATTTGAATTAAACTACATTACGTGACTGAACGTCAATAGTACTTTAACACATTCACTCGTCTGTGACCATGACCTCTACCGGAGGTCATGGTCTCCCAGCTGGTGGCGATCTCCTATGATCCCACTATACTTCATAACTTCAGCAAACAACGTATTTTGTTATTGTTTTGATTGAGCAATCACTAGTGGCAGAAATAACATTATAACTTTATTTCTGAAAAAGTGTGTTACAATCAGCCTAATATTCTAAAATATAGTACAATAATAATAATATAATAATATAAATATTATTATATAATAATATATATAATATAATATAATAGTACTTTTGCAATCATTATATTACAAAAGTAACTAGAGTTCATGGGACGCATGCCCTGTAAGGACACACAGCTACACTGGCAAAACCTAAATGGCTGTTTATTCAATTGGCTCAAAACAAAATAAAGATACCTTTATTTCCCTTAACAATGGGAAAACAAAGTAAAGTTCAGATCATGTCCCACAAAAAAACGAGAGCCAAATAACAACAAACTTAAGTTTGCTTGGCTGTCTTCCAGGCCCACTAACCACTAGAACAAAAACCTTTCTAATTCAGGGCGTCATCTAGCTCAGCCTTATGACAGCCAATGCTTGCTCGGATACAACACAATTGCAATTAAAACACACACGACGCACACACATACATAGACACACTGACACAAATAGTTACAGGGCCCATGCTTCCTTCCCAGGGACTACAGATGTAAACTTGCCTATATAACTCTGGTACTGCAAATGAGCTGTGCATTGTCCCTGTCAAATAAATAAATAAATAAACACACAGTGAAGAAAAAGCATATATTTAGATTTCAAGAAAAAAAACTGCTCGTTTTGCTTTCAGCAATTTAGTCATTGCACTTTTGTGTTTTGCGGCTGGCTGGTTATCTGCCACTCTGCATCAGACAGAAAGCACTCAACTATTCTTCCCTAAAAAATGAGTGAGTTCAACAGGATTTTAAAGAATTGAAAGCCATTTGAGTGCTAGTATTTTCCATGAGCATCAGATGACAGATTTTAAATGAAAGATGAACACAGATCCAGTTTAGCTTTCTTACTTTAAATCCCCATCCTGTCACTTCTCGTCATTTACCTTCAACAACTTGTTTCCACAGACGTCACAGAGCCGAGCCTCTGTACTCAGATATACAGTACTCTTGTTGAGCAGAGTGGTTCATGCAAACAATATTCTAGATAATGCGAGTTTTATTTTATTTTTATGTGACGTGCGTGATGTTTGTGATGTTTTATTACAAAATTGTATTTAACTTTAAACTATAAATAATTTAAAGAAATGACACACACTCAGAAACTAACACACACACACACATACACACACACACACACACACACACACACACACACACACACACACACACAATGTGTGTCAACATAATGCTATAATTCTTTCATAATATTTGCTTACTCTGCACACTACTGTTGGTATTTGTTTTATAACACAGGTCTTCTAAATGTATAACCCTGATTAACATGTTGAACTTGTGTAACCGTGTAATTTGGTTAACGCTTGTTTTCCCATTCCATTCAAGCCCTTTGAAGACAATAAATATGGTTGGCATTCACAGGAAATTAGTGATTATGCAACAACCTGTAGGTTTACAGTACAGTATGGAGCTCTACTCAATAACTGGGAAACACACACGTCAAGGAACCTGAGAGAGATAGAGGGAGAGAGAAAGATAGAGAGAGACAGTGAGAAGGAGAGGTAGATAGAGTGGGGCAGAGAGAGAGAGACAGATAGCGAGAGAAGGAGAGAGTGAGAGACATAAAGATAAGGGGACAGAGCAGACTGGGGGGAGCTGGAGGAGGAAGGTCATGGTCAAAGAGCGAAAGAGGGAAAGATGGAGTAGCAGCTGCAACGGAGGGACACAGACAGACAGGGACATACAAAGGGACCAGGGGTCCGCACTCAGGACCCCTGGCCGGAGTCCGAGTCAGCCTCTTTGATGTCCTGACATCATGCAACACTCAGAGTCATGTGGCACACAGCAGCAATTCTGCTTCAAGTTGATATGATGCATACGCACTTTGTGTGTATAGACAATGACATATATATATATATATATATATATATATATATATATATATATATTGAGAGAGAGAGAGAGAGAGAGAGAGAGAGAGAGAGAGAGAGAGAGAGAGAGAGAGAGAGAGAAAATTCATTTTGAAGGGCTCGAATGCATAGCTTCATCCTCCAACTGATATATTTCGGCCCTTATTTTGTACGTGATTTAAGGTGAGGTTTGGAAAGTGCATTAAGCTGTACATGAGAGTTACTGGTGGGTAATCTTGCGATACATATGACCTATCTTATTATTGGAACTCGTATGATGGGGGATAACGGCCCTCTGGCTCGATCTCCGATAAACAAATATATATTTTCTATATCCATCCATGATGTTAATAAAGAAACCTGCAACCTGATGCGAGCAACGTCTGGAAATGACGCCCCCCCCCCCCTTCGGATGATGTAATCCGAGGTTCGAACATTTTGAAAAATATATTTATTCATTTTTTATTATGGGCTGAAATATTTCATCATATTATTTCATGTGATTATATGAATGAATAGTAGACAGAAATGAGGCTGTTCCAAGCCCAGGGCTGCCTGAGAGGGCTGCGCGCCGTCACGCTACCAGCAGTCGGTGGTGTTTCTGTGTCTGTTCGCCTCGCCGAGCGTCCACGCTGCGTGAGCGCGGGCATCATCACATGGCATCTTCATTCACTTGCACCTGAATGGCAGCTTAACGTCAGCCCTGTTCTCGGGAGTAAAAAAAAAGAAGAACAACTGCGCCGTGGCCAGTGCAAGGACGCGGTGATTCAGCGGGCACACACGCACAGCACAGCAGTCAGAGAAGGATGCATCACAGCAACTGTTGATGGGATGGAATTTGCATCGCTCCCCAAGGATTCACTCGATAACACAGATGCACCCGACGATAAAACACAAAAGCAAATAATTGGTTGACTTTTGGACGACGCACGCCAGATGTGGGATATGGATTTACTTTTTCGATAGGGAAGTTGAATACCGATCTCCAAGCAAATATCCGGCTCATGCTGATTGTTTCAACCTGTCCCTAAAGCGTGAGTAACCTGAGATAACAATTATAAGTTTCAAGCGGAACAGAGCAGCGTATACAGGTTTTTGTTTGTTTTTTTATAGGACCGACACAAATTAAAACTTAAATAAAATCTCATCATAAAACAACCTCTGTTAATGTAGGCCTAATACAATCGTTTGTAATAAAAACGCTTCGTTCAGATGTATAGATATTTTTTTACATGCGTGTTTGCACGTAGGCCTACAGGGAATATACATTTTATGTCAACCAATAGGCTGTTGTTATATCAAAACATTGAGGCAATACAAATGACTATGGTACAGAACAAATAATTGTAAATTAAAGTAGAGGGGAGGTAAACAACTGTTCCTTCTCCATTCCCCAGTACTGCTGATGAAATCGGTAAGAGGACACCGAATTGCAGAAATAATGGATATTTGGCACCCTATGAGGTGGGCACAGCACCAGTCTAATATCCAGTCGTTTCCCTGAGGGTATAAGTACAACAATCACTCTGGGCAGAGGACGTCCAATCGCACCAACAAAGATCACGAGGAAATGTCCCGACCAGCTGAGATCTGCCTCCCAACATCTGACGCCTCCTCGTCCATCTAAAGACAAAGGTTCACGCTCAGGAGAATGGCTCGCATGGATGGAGCTGAACCCCCTCAGAGGTTGACTGTTATCTAACTCCTCCGACAACATGCTGTTGTCCGTCCCAACGACCTGACCGAGAGCGCTGCGTGCTCGGGGGGGGGGGATGGGCGTGATGAACTACACCACGGCCGACAACAGCTTCCTGGAGGAGGCGCCGTCCAGCCGGGTGCTGACCGGCTGCTTCCTCTCGCTGCTCATCCTCACCACCCTGCTGGGGAACACGCTGGTCTGCGCGGCCGTCACCAAGTTCCGCCACCTGCGCTCCAAGGTCACCAACTTCTTTGTGATCTCGCTGGCCGTGTCCGACCTGCTGGTGGCCATCTTGGTGATGCCGTGGAAGGCGGTGACGGAGATCGCCGGCTTCTGGCCCTTTGGCGCCTTCTGCGACACGTGGGTGGCGTTCGACATCATGTGCTCCACGGCGTCCATCCTGAACCTGTGCGTGATCAGCGTGGACCGCTACTGGGCCATATCCAGCCCCTTCCGCTACGAGCGCAAGATGACGCCGCGCGTGGCCTCTGTGATGATCAGCGTGGCGTGGACGCTCTCCGTGCTCATCTCCTTCATCCCCGTGCAGCTCAACTGGCACAAGGCCCACACTAAAGCCCCGCCCTCGTTGGAAGGTCCCTCCGCCTCCCTGGCGCCCAACACCACCGTGGGGGACTACTACGGCCGCGGCGGCCCGGAGAACTGCGACTCCAGCCTCAACAGGACGTACGCCATCTCCACCTCCCTCATCAGCTTCTACATCCCCGTGGCCATCATGGTGGCCACGTACACCCAGATCTACCGCATCGCGCACCGGCAGATCCGGAGGATCTCCGCCCTGGAGCGGGCGGCCGAGAACGCCAAGAACCGCCACGGCAGCATGGTGGAAGGCGGGGGCAGCATCGCCGAGTCGGAGAGCTCCTTCAAGATGAGCTTCAAGCGGGAGACCAAGGTGCTGAAGACGCTGTCGGTGATCATGGGGGTGTTTGTGTGCTGCTGGCTCCCCTTCTTCGTCCTCAACTGCATGGTGCCCTTCTGCGAGCAGGCCGAGGGCGGCGGCGACGGTGGCGGCGGGAAGAGCGGGGGGGAGGCGTTCCCCTGCATCAGCCCCACCACCTTCGACGTGTTTGTGTGGTTCGGCTGGGCCAACTCCTCGCTGAACCCCATCATCTACGCCTTCAACGCCGACTTCCGCAAGGCCTTCTCCATCCTGCTGGGCTGCCACAGACTGTACCCTGGCGGCCACGGCGTGGAGACGGTGAGCCTCAACAAGAAGTGACTCGCCCTCCCCCCCCCCCCCCCGACGGTGGCCCTGACTCAGGCCCCGCCACACGCACCACGCGCACGCACGTCACAAGCGTCTCCTGTTGAACGCCGGCGCGCTTTGACTTACGTCGGAGGAGAACTGCTCCGTGCTGCTGACGCGCTGAGCCTGAAGGATACAATGACCCCTAGTGTTATCCTGCATAATCCCGTCAGCCCGCATGGGTAGGAATAGCCAGAGTTAGCTCGCCCATCTTGGCCTGACTGCCCCCCCCCCCCCCCCATCCTCACTCTGTTGAACTGGAGGACGCTCCCGTGAGAGATTAGGACTCTAGTCTCTGGTGTGCCAAGGCAGTGGGCCCCCAGTGCTCATGTGCCTTTTTTGAAATTGATAATCCCGAGCTAGGGCAGCATACTCTGTAATGCTATCAGACGCTGCTGCTTTTTGCAGTACTGTCGTGAGCACACATACACACTCACCACACACACACACACACTCATAGCGACATAATTGAACACATGAACGTAAACACACACACACACACACACACACACACACACACACCTGCAATGCAACTGCTGTATACACACAGCAGACTGTATTATTATTAAAGTCCTAGGAATATCCTGACTCTGGAAATATTGTAGACATTAAGGCCTCAAACCAAAGATTCTCACATCTGTGACTGGGCAATATGTAGGTGAGGTACATCCACAAGTGGCTTATATAATGTATACACTGTAATTAAGAGAGATTTGTTTGTTTAATATTGTTTTATCATTAAACATGTCACCTAGGTCCTAGCTGACCTACCAGGTAAAAAGAACCTAACAAAAATCTGGACCTCTTTTAAATTATTCACAAAAAAAAGATCTGTTCCAGTGAAAAATGTTTTATGAATGAGCATCTCGTATTACAGCATTTTCACTGATTGTTCCGAAACAACAGCAGATGGCCTGATTTTTGATACGATCTATCCAAAAAATAGAGCTAAGATGAAGAAGTACAAGTTTTGGCTTCAGACTAATGTGATGACCACAGGATTTAACAGAGAGTGACTGAATGAATACACTAACTTAATCATCCCTAGACGCTGCATACCTGCAATTAGAAGCACGGAAACTTTGCCTCATCAGTTGAAAGGCGATCACGTGATTATTTATTTCTGTGTCTTGCTCTGCCTAGAGTAGATACGGCCATAGCACGACTTCAGTTACTTTGTGTGACACATGGGGTCGACGTTACGTGACGCGGTAGCACGTGACATCAGTCACAAAGGATAAAAAAAATCTTTCAGTGCACCTCTTAATTTAATTAAATCTGTTCATTTTCATAAAATTCCTGTGTGCTTTGTTTTGTACTGAAGCTGATAAATGTACCTCCCTCGAGCTGTTATGACACCTCAATCTGACTTCCCCAGCTGTGTCTTCCATGGGTTATATAAGACAGTGAGTCTCTGAGCATTGCTAACATATGTGCATCAGCGAGGATAACTGCACAATATGTTACAATGAAGCATAGCTTCACATCGCTAATGCCAATTTTATGCGATCATTAAATTAATTACATGTGTGATTATTCAAGGGCGTACAATCTTTGATGCCCATCTGTGCGTATAACGAAGCCCAATCTAATCAGCACTATCCAATGTGCATTTAATTTATGGAAATGCATGGCAGAATTTAACAACATATAAGATCCTTCCTCTCTTGTACCTCAAACTCTGGTAAAGCTGCAATCTATAAACCTAAAATTTCTTCATAGTATTGTTTGTTGTGCCCTTACTGGTTTGTCAGTTTGAACAGATTTTCTCACCCGTCCTAAGAAGTACACCTTTCTGCTGTGTGGTTATGTAATACCATGTATTTATTGTGGTAATGTATTACAGACACAATATAAAAAACTAAGAAACTCAAAAGAAACATTGGAGATAATTAGACTCCCGGAAAAGGTTTATGGATCTGGTCTGTCAATTATGTTACATTCTTTTGAATGGATTTCGAGAAAAGACATTTCAGAAAAACAAAACATTTTGTTTCACGTTAGCCATCTTGTTTTCTATTTGTCTCTTTAAAACATCCTCGATTGGTCTACCAACCAATCAGGCGTCTACTGCCATTTAAGAAGGATGGTCGAATCTCTTCCAATGAACTCATAACTCCAATAAGTGGATGTAAAAGAATATCTGCCAGAATCTTCAGGGGGATCTAATGAATGTGTCCTCTGTCCTTGATGTCTGTCCTTAAGACAAACAGCACTGAATCTGATTTACTGCTCATTACAAATTGAAAATACTTCTCACATCAACATACACTGTCAGCAGCCCTTACCTTAACCAACACTTGCAGACACACACTAACACACACACTAACACACACACACACACACACACACACACACACACACACACACACACACACACACACAGTCCTTTAAATTAACATTTGCAGTGCACAGTGCACGTTAGTAAGATGCACTAGTTTCATGCACAAGGTTAGTGCACAATGAATAAAAAATGATGCATGACATATAATTATCTCGATAGGCAAATGATGTGCATTCAAGTATATAGTAGATTAAAGCAGCGCAAAGTGGCGCACAGTGTTCCTTTAAATCTTTTTGCGGGAGACTCTGAACTGTCCTTGTCTCCGTGAAACCTCCTCAAGCATGCCAGGGGGCGCAATCGGGACCGGCAATTAATGTGACTGACATCATTCAGAGTGATAGCTAAGGTGGTTGCCATACAGGGTGTGTGTGTGTGTGTGTGTGTGTGTGTGTGTGTGTGTGTGTGTGTGTGTGTGTGTGTGTGCGCGTGTGTGCGTGTGTGTGCGCGCGTGTGCGTGTGTGTGCGCGCGCGCGTGTGTGTGTGTGAGTGCGGGAAAGAGAGGGGTGCAAGCGAGTCAAGCCACCGTGGTCAGAGTAATAGCTAAGGTGTTTGGCGTACAGGGTGTGTGTACGTGTGTGCGCAAATGTATTTTGTGTGTGTTTGTTTTTGCTGTGTGCACGAGCAGAGAGAGGGGCATGCGAGTACAGCCAGCATGAGGTAGTGCGGCGCCACTGAGTCCAGAGCCCTCTTCCCACCCTGTAAACCCAGCGACCCTGCTCCCCCAAAGCCCGGGTCCCCTCTCTTGTGAGATGGTCGTAGTGCTGCTGCTGCTGCCGTCTTTTCACATCAAACCATCAGAATCGGGACGCAGGAATGCTTAGATAATGCCTAATGAGTGGCCTCCAGGGAAGCGCTTCACTGAGACACGCGTCGAAGGAGAGGGGCTCTTACATAAGCATTCAGTGACCAAGCATCACATAAAAGATTGGTTTTAAGGAATCTCTCAAGATCATTTCCAGTGGTCTTTATTTGTCACACACAAAGTCAGGCTGGCAGGGAATTACTTAACCTGCCTGCTCCTTCGAGAATAACTGATAAAAACACTTTGACTATAAGAGAGAGTGGGTGAAATACGTAGGTAAATAGGTAAATAGAGCCAAGACGTATAACTTAAATCTTAGATTACAACATTTAAAAATAGGTGTACAGATGGCGCTGAGCAATAAACAATACATAAATCAAAATATTGATTCAATCAATATTGTTTATTGCTTAGCACCTTCTGTAAATCTATCTATAAAAGTAATACAATCAATCAATTTGATTGTACAGTGCAGTGTGTAGCAGCATATGGTTAAAGTGACTGTCTTCCTTATTTCACTTAGGAGTCAGGAGTCAGTTATGAGAGTCTATTGGGTATTTGGGGACAAAGTCCTCAAGGCACGGTCGTCCCTCAGTATCACTCCTTGTTCTGTCAAGGTGACTAACTTATGACAAGGCATAATGTCTCTAGTCAGGTCGTTTGCCAGTTCTTAGTGTGTGTAGTTGAGTCTGTTTAGAACATATCAGACATGCAGCGACCGGTTAACCGAGCCATTGGAGTGTTTGAATTGGAACATTTACATTTAAATTATTTCTCCTCCCCTTCACCTTGAGCAACATCTCTGGGAATTTAAATGTAATTAAAGTGTTTGCAATAATGGATATAGCTCTCCAATAAATATGTATTATTCACAGCTGGCAGAGCCGTTGTAATTGCACTGGAGGCTTAATGCATAAATAATTATTTGCACGACAATGCGACAAGGAGAATCGAGGTCGACCGGTGGTTTCGGCTTTGGCGAGAACGCCACCGACGGCGCTTCAAGGGGAGACTAGCGCGAGTGCAGCCTGCAGGTTGGGGCGACGGTGTGGTCAGACACGGGAGGAGAGCCTACTTCTAGCAACCTCGATAGACGTGGTAGAGATTACAATAGTAATCAACGGCACTGCCTGAGAGCACACCAAAAGCGACGGCTCAATCTGCGTCGAGAAAATTGTGTGTTTAAGGTTGAAAACCCCATCTTTAGTGTACATAAGGCAATACATCAAAAATATTGTCCCTCTATGAATGCAAAAAATGGGATCTAGCTACGGTCTAAGTTCCAATTCATGTTAATGAAGATGTATGAGCCCACATGGTCTTCGACGTAAGGGGGGGCCTCTCCCTGTGCCATCCTCTACGTCTGCCATCTCTGTCGTTAACCTTCATGTCTGTCTGTTTTGATGTGTCCTCCTGTCGTCACCCTGCCTGTATTTACTGCTTGGCCGTGGCAGTTGCTGGCTGCTGGCTGTGTCCCCGGCGCCATGGATCACCAAGACCAGAATGGGCCCCTTAACCCCCCCCCCCAACCCTCCCCAAACCCTACCCCCGGGACAGGAGAGAGAGAGAAAGGTAGAGAGTGCATGAGAGCAAGAGCGAGACTGTTAGAGAGAGATATGGACAACGAGAGAGAGAAAGAGAGTGCGAAATGGAAAGCCAGAGAGAGAGAATGAAAGTGAGAGGTAGAGAGAGGGCAATTAAAGAAGAGCAGAGTCAGGGCCAGTTAAGATGAAGAGATACCTTGTGTCTTGCTGATTACAATGCAATGACCACATTCTGATTGATCTTCTGATTCTTGATCTGACTGATTCTTTTTCTTATTCCTTTTTTCATGTTTTTTGCATCTCCTATCCTACATGGTGAACATCTAATTATATTTTAATCTATTTTCCTTATGGACAAAGAGCAGCTGTTTGAATGGAGGCATAAATATCATGCCACCAAAGGATGAGCCCCATGTGAAATGATCACGAAACGGATCCTTTTTGTTCCACCACTGATCTATTTAGTCTACCGTACATGCCCACAATGTTTGGGGGCTGGTAAACATCGGACAGCGACTGCTGATACAAATCTCTCCGACACCTGAGCCGCGCCAGGTAGTGACCCTTAAGTATTGGCCTGAAGCCAAAACCCTGAGAGGAGCTGACTTGGGCCCGCTCTAGATTTCACTAAATCACATCCCGGGGGAAATGACGACAGGAATGATTTATTGACGATGTAATTGATAATGTGGGCAATTCGGGCCAATAAACAATGTCATTGGTCCGGAAAAAAAAAGAAAAAGCAAAGCGAGAGAATGTACAATGAATGCTAAAATCGAAATAAGGCTGATTACAATTCCACGATATCATACACAGGGCTGGGGGTGAAATGCCCCCTCCCTAATGAACAGCATGTGTCCACTCCAAGTCCACTACAAAACAAACTGGGCCTGTCAGGCCAAGATGGCTCAGAGAGCACATCATGCTAATGATGAGAATATCATTGCCAGTAGGATGTCCAGTAGGTGAATGGAGAGGATGCTAATGCCTATCAGCTCGCCAGTTTGTGTTGGGGGGGCGGGGGGGGGGGCAGGCAGATGGGTTGTCTTGTACGTTCAGGCCTGATTCAGCAGCCGGGGCTGACACTGGAGCGACCCTGTGACAGAGAGATGGACTGACAGCTCGACGGACCGACTGTCACCCTCCTGCACCTGGGCCTGGGATAGGTGATAGCCTGTGCTTGTTTGGCTCCAGTGTGTGTGTGAGTAGAGGCTGGGTGTCGATGAGCTGACGGACAGCGGGTGACCTTGTAATTTAAAGCCCTGCGATCTCTCTGCAGCGCTGAGCCACATCGCACTGTACACTCTATTCCTGCGGTATTATATCTCAGTCGCGGGGGAGAGATACAGCCAATAAAACCCACTGACACATTAAATCACGGGGGGTAAGGTCAAAAAAGGAGCAATGAGTTTGCACATTATTATCATTAATATTTATCTTAGGGCATTTAAGGACACAAGCAATTCCAGGAGCAAACAGAATGTGTAACTGTTGTGTGAATCATTGTGTGTGACACTCATGTTTCCCACAGAAGCAGAGCATGCGGACACAACATAAACATCAGTATGGAGTTTCCTCAGACGCTTCAGTTCGAACGCGAGGCCTCTGACCTAGCTCTGCTCAGCTTACGTAAAATACAGAAAGTAGGCCAAACATTAGGCTATGGGCTCTCTCTCTCTCTCTCTCTCTCTCTCTCTCTCTCTCTCTCTCTCTCTCTCACTCTCTCCCTCTCTCTCTCTCTCTCTCTCTGTCTCTCTCACTCGCTTTCTCTCTCTTTCGCTCTTAAACACACACACATACAAACACACAAAGGATGACAATTGCATCCCACTGCATGTTTATTTTAAATATTGCATGGGCATATAATATTTATCAATTCACTAATTCTTTGCATATATATATATTTTTTTTCAAACAAAAATGGCCCTTCCAAGTGTCAAAAAAGCCCCCGAGTCCAAAGTCTCTAACACCCTCTCTCACACTGGATAATGACATCACCCTGCATGATTATAACCATTTAATATTTAGCAACTAATTAATTTGCTGTTTTTATAATAAAGTAAATAAACTGTGTAGTATGTTAAAAGTGTCAAAAAAGCCCCTAAAGGCCCCCAGGGGCTCTCTTTCTCTCTCTCTCTCTGTCTCTCTCTCTCTCTCTCTTTTTTTCCATTTCTTTCTGTCACCCTTTCTGTCTCTCTATGTCCCTCCCTATCTCTATCAGAGGATAACAATAAAAACCCTCCATCTTTATTTTTTTATATTTGATGGAAATATATTATATGCTATAGCAATAATATTATGATTATTATATTATTGCTTATGGACTACTTAGTTATATAAAAAAATATGTCCCAACAAAAATTCCTGTCAAAAGTGTCAGTCAACGATTAATAAGTTGCAATGTTTTATTGTGTTGACGTATTTTTTTGTGTCACACCAAGAGCCAAGGACAGAACATGTGTCACAACACACGGCCCTAGAATGGACCGACAGAGCTCTTCTCAAAGGACGTCTCGAGAGGAATTAAGGGGGGAGCTTGGCACACTCCAGGTTGTGCTCTGTGGATGTGAAGGGGGAGGTAAGGGGGAGGGGGGGGGAGGTAAGGGGGGGAGGGGGGGGAGGGGGGGGGGGGAGCGGCAGGAGCACTCAGCATCACACGCTTCCCCAGCCCGTGACAAGCTGAACAAACATCCCCGGCGGAGGGACAGAAAGAGCAGAGAGCGGAGAGAGGGCGAGAGAGATAGAGAGAGGGGGGGATATGGAGGGGAGAGAGAGAGGAAAAGGTGGGAGAGGGGGAGAGAGACGATAAAGTGTGGAGAGAGAGAGGGAAGGAGATAGAGGGTGAGCCAGAGAGGAAGAGAGAGGAGACGTGGAGGAAATTGTCTCCAATTGAATTAAGATAAGAGAGAGAACGGAGGACCGAAGTGAACATAGAGAAAGAGAGAGAGAGCAGCAGAGAGAGCAGGGAGATACAGGGAGAGGAGAGAGAGACAGAAACATGGAGGCATAGAGGGAGACAGAGAGGAAGATTGAGGGACACAACAAAACAAAGAGGCAGGGGTAAGAGAGATGAGAAATAATGAACCATGGGCTCTGATCTAATCCCAGACAGAGACTGAGGTATGTCGGATGATATCAAAATAACAACAAACAAAACCAACAGCAGTAAACAACACGCTCATATTTGCCAAAAGTCAGCCTTGTTATGCGCAAGATGTTTCATTAGGAACCATGCCTGTCTCCATCTCCAAATGCCACACTGATTGCACCCAAAAAATAACCAAAAAAAGAAACAATGACCAATATTTGTTAAATTGGGAGCTGCAGTACGCAAGGTTATAAAACAGTGGAAACGAAACGAAGCACATGGTCAACAATGTTACATCCTCCATCCCCTGGCCCAGGAATAGAAAACACCTTAAACATTCATTAAACTGCTGGTGCAGGCTTGTGCACAGCGCTGTGCATCAGTGCATCCTCCTGGATGCCATAGGAAGGAGGCGGGGGAAGCAGAGAGGCAGACAGAATGTTTGGGGGTTCTATTTTAGGCCGGAACCTTGTCAAACCGCGGCAGTGCCAGATAACTCCCCCGCCCCCACCTCGGACGACGACAATAGGTTCTGATGCCTACGACTGGGACTCAAAGGGACACGTTTGTGCTGCCGCATGCGTGCGGCTGCATAACACAAGCATGCGCACGCCAAACCGGCGTGTGAGTACACAGACAGATGCTAGTGCAGTAATAAGCCAGTGGATTCGGTGAGCATGGATATGGCATGAGAGGCCTACATTCTGGCAGGGGACCATACTGTAGCTTCAGGACATTCAGGTCACGTTACCAGCGACACCCCTATGTGACACTAAAGCTTTTGTAAAACAAACACAGAGAGGTCATTAAGAGGTATTACAGCATGTCTCTACAACATTACTACGGGGAAAACTCTGCAATTAAAAGGACACCTTTAACCTCTGGTGTGGCATTGCAGTGCACTTTGGCTGAGGTGGCATAAAATGTGCACACGACGACACAATACACCGGCTCATCCACACACTTAACCTTCAACCTCCAATACGAGGACAGCTCGCCAGAGTCCTTTCAGCGTGGAAGACTGTTGTAATTTCAAGGCCAGCAGACAATGCTGTGTCAATAAGCCAATGATAGACCGCTGTTAGGGGGGGACATGCCACTTAAAGACACCCAACCAAACACTTCATCATTGCTGATGCATATTTCATAACTCTGGAAGGCAAACGAGGAGTTTATATTGCGTGCGTCTTTTGTATACGCCCCTATTTTTCAACCTTAATCCTCTGTGTAATATTTGACCTTGCCATGTGTGTTTGATGCAATTATATATGTCATAGTATTAGACACTTTGGAAAGGGCTGGATTCACTTCAGTACAATAGAAGCCTTGGGGCAGCTGGGGTGGTGGTGATGGTTGGGGGAGGGGGGGGGGGATGAGTCATAAGGTCTCAGGAGATGGAGCGGCCACTGCAGGACAGCCAGACAGCGGGAGAACTAGAAAGCGCTGCTCTCTTTAAAGGCAGCCAGGGCCTCGTGTGAAAGTCCGGGGCGAGCCGCTAATAATGTTGACGATGACGCCTTCAGGATAAAAAACAACAAGAACAATGAAATCTTTATGTTGTGGGTGACGCACCACACTGTTTACACATGACTTCGTGAGAGTGGAGAGGGGGTGGGGGGGGCGAGGCTAGGGGGGCTTCTTGCCAATGGTTTCTATGACGTCTAGAGGCTCAACGCAAAGAAGTCATCAGTGGGTTGCTAAAGGTGACCCAGAGGTCAACAGCACGACGGGGAACCGACATGAACATACCCCTGGATCTCCAAGGAGGAAACAATGCTGGAGAGTGTGAGGAAAAAGCAGTGGTGAAAGATGAACCCCATAGTGTTTGTTTTCACTGATGTGTGGATCGGTTGTTCCTCTGCAGGCCGTCGCCGCCCCAGAACTCAGGTTTTCTCTGTTGAATGCCGCCGTGGTCCCTGAGGAACCTCTCGATTATATAACTAGGCGAACAAAGCAAGGCCCCTGGCTGAGGTGTGTCTCCTGAATAGCTTGTGTTGTTCTGTCGATATGGCAGAACGAAACGGGGGAAACACACACACACACACACACACACACACCCACTAGTGAAACCAGTGTCATATGGCGGAGCTGGGCTCTCGTATCCCTGGGCGTATCAGGTGAAATACGTGTGATCCTGCGATCGCTGCTCCAAACTGCTGATGTCTGGTGACATGACTAATCTCCACCGGACAGAGCGCTGCAACGCTGGCTGTGAGCGTGAGCACATCTACGTTTTATTGCATGCAAGGTTGTTTAATGTGCAATTTAAAGTCAGAATGATAATTAAGTAACAACAATTGTTGAGGACTTTTCTAGGATTTTCATTGGGATTGATCATGGAAAACTATAGCTTACTTTAGCTTAGTCGAGGCAGGTACAAAAAGTGACAAAAAGTTCGTTAAGGAAAAAAATAATTACACAATACACAATGAAAGGGAATACAAGTCCTCAAATGAACATTCCAGAAGTAAAAGTATATTCAAGTTAGGTGATTTTTTTCCCATGCAACACATTTATCTATTTTCATGGTGTCAAGTGTTAATAATGGTTTACTCTTGTTGTTCATAGATTAAAGATTAAAAGTTAGCCCTTATCAAACCCACATTCTTTAATAAATATAAATATATTTTTATATCCCTTGCAATGGTCCCTTGTGAATGCAGTACAATAAAATATGATATATATATATATATATATATATATATATATATATATATATATATATACATGATATAATGAATGAACTGTGAAAACAGTGAGTTATTTCCTGACCCCACGCATATCCTCACTGTAACATCTTTAAAAACGCAAAGTCATTATGTCCCATTGTGGAGGAAGAGCAAATGAGAGCAAAAGAGAGAGACAGAGAGATAAATGCAGGTCAGGCGTTTGTAACATTGTGAAAACCACCTGTTCTATCTTTGAAAAGACACGAGAGCATCTTTAGTTATGTCAGGCCCATATCAACCACTAAGGAATGGTGCATTGGTGTATATGTCTGGCTGGCTGTCTGTGTCTGTATGTTTTTCATCATTCTCTATACCCCGAATACTTGAAGAAAGCCACCTTAACTCCATCATATGTTTAGCTCCAAAGATAACCCTTTGAATCGATATGTACACACACTGAACAGCAGACGAGATGGCAGCTCTTCTCGACTCTGGGCTTGACTCCCTTTCTAACCGCTGGGTTAGGGTTAGCATTGGTGTATCTGCGCTGCACGGATGGACCAAAACAGACCACTGATGCATGTGGAAGGACTGCACTCCTAGGGGCTCGACTCGCCGGAAGTCACACAATTTCTGCCACTCGGCGCCGGCACAATGGAGGAGCTAGTCATCTTTTATTCAGAGTTGCACTCATGATGAAATAATTTAAAAGAGGCATCATCTATTGGCCCATGTGTTTCCAGGTGAATGACATGCAAAACCCTGTATGCAAGACATACAATTGTTAGCAGTAGCTCGTGTTTTGTGTTGTTGTTGAATATGGCGAAAGTAAAACCAAAACCGTCAGGGCAGGGAACTGCTCTATCTAGTGGATATGTTGCAGCACTGCAGCTCTGATGACTTAAAAAGATTAACGTCATGGTTTCGGAACACACGCAATGCATGACTCTATTAGAGGTATTAGACCTACAAGGTCAGTTTAAAATCGTTAGGAGGTTAAATAAAGAACAACTTTACTCATTTATTGAGGAATTATCATTGAGCATAACTTTATCTCACAGGTCATTCTGGAATTCTGGAAACTAACAAATACATTTTTAAAAAAAGTTATGTTTACACTTTGCCTTCCTTATACCAAGAGCTAAGTCTACAACACTACCAGCTTCCTCAATTCATTTTTTTTTTAATTGAAGACCCCATACACCAGTTTAACGGTTGGTTTCATTTCCAATTTGCGGGGAGGAAATGGCCTTTGAAATATAAGCAAATTTAAACAATAGTTTAGTTATTAAGGGGCTGAGAGAAATAGGAAAAACAAATCACAATTTTCCCATTTAGTCTACACATCATTTTACATGCTGTTTTGCAACCAAAATCACAGGTCAAGCACAATTAAGCCAGAGACTGTTTGACATTTACCCTGGAAATCTGTCAGGGAGTGAAATAACAATGTGAGTGAGCACATTAAAACATGTCTCCACTTGAAAATTAATAGCAGTCATGCCGAAAACTTCCGGGGATGTCAAACCCTATTTCTGTTGATATCCAAATACGAAATATGGGAACACATGTTTGGAATTAAGTCATTCTCAGACATGTTAACACCTCTTGTGGATATTATTCAAGCTTCCCAGGGTTTAGCCATATAATGGACATACTTGGCCACCCAGGCGATCCCTGATACAAAAGCTTCAAACTGCCTTAACATTGTGTCAGTGACGGTTTGAGCCATGCTTAACCACATTCTTGTGTAAACCCTTAAAGACGATTAGTAAGCTAAATAGCTTAGTAACTTATGCTTTGCCTTGTGGATCCTTTCATTTCTGCAATTGACCGCAGCATTAAGACCTGCAAGCCCGTGGCTGGCCTGTACTCCCTCAGGACTCCAGAGGTCAAAGGTAATGACGTAAAACCTAAAGTCTGTGTAAATTCACCAGATTTGCTTTAATATATAATTGAATAATTTATTTACTAATATACTTTTCTTTGTACTAGCTGGTTTAATATTGTTCAAGTGTTGTAACTTTATCTGAGGGGATTGTAATCATTGACCGGCTGACATTTTAAGCCAACATGAATCAACAGGAATGTTTTTCTACAAAGGTTAACCTACATTTTCCAAAATTGAGAACAATAAAAAGTAAAGCAAGACCCACTTGCTTGATTGTGTTTTCAAAGAAAAATAATGTGTATGACTTTTAGATTTAATTTTGGAATAATAAATTGCATACATACACTTGACAAGCCACAGTATATTTTGCAATGGAAGTTCATGATTTAGGGGACTTTATGAAAACATAGTCTTTCCACTAAGTAACGGTAAACAAACGGATGGAAGAGGCCAACCATACTGCACTCTAGATAGGACTGCATTGTACATTAAACAGTTGAGGATTAAGGCTGTTTAAACGTAATCTGGCATTGAATGAAATTATCAAATACAGGGGCCCAAAATCAATTTGAACTCTATTAGTTCCCATGCATGGCTGCAGAACTCTTCTATACAGAAAAATAATCTCATTGCTGCTGGCCGGGTTTCATAGTCCTTCAATCCAACCTGGAGGAACCCAGAGGTTGTGAATTGAACTGTGTATACACACATCATTTTATAATAAAACAAACATAGAAAAGACAGGTCATGTACATGCAGATTCAAATCCACCTAGGTCCTCTTTGGATAAAGTGATGAGGCCAAAATAATCTCTACTAAGGTGCATAATTCCATAATATCCCTACATCTATGAGCATATTGCTAGTCCTCATGGCTGGGTCCTGGTTCAGGCACCAGACCCCCACGTGTGTCCCCTGTGGTCTCAGGAGAGGTGGAACAGGTTGAACCCCAGCGGGGCTCTGAACATGGCCAGATGTGCGGCGGCGGAGGGCATGATGGGAGTGCGTGCGTATGAAAAGCCGTGTCCATACAGCAGAGATGATCCCAGCTGCGGGGGAACGCGGAAAGGGAAAGGAGCAGAGGAAGACGAGCAGCATGCGCTCGGGAACACGGCTTTTCCCCCCACACAGGCGGCCATCTTCAGCTTCTCCACCTCTGCCTCCTGGAGTCGCTTGGCTTTGGCTCTGCGGTTCTGGAACCAGATCTTCACCTGGGTCTCAGATAAGGACAGCACAGAGGAGAACTCGGCCCGCTCGGCGATGGAAAGGTACTGCTTCTGGCGGAACCTCCTCTCCAGGGCCAGGAGCTGGGAGGTGGTGAAGGGAGTGCGGGGCTTCCGATTGGTCTTGTGTTTTCTCAAAGAACACACTGTTGGACTGAGCTGCCCTACAGAGAAGGAGAATAGTTAGTAATAAAATACAACTAGTTGTGAATATACATTTGAAATACAATAGCCTGCAAAGTACGATCAGAAATAGGGGCTCTTTTAAGATATTGAAAGCTGAATAACATTGAATATATTGTTTTGATCAACAATAACAATATGAACCCCAAAAACTTGATCAAACTTTAAAAAATGACATTTTTTAGTACGATCGGGCTATTATAAATGACACGCGTTTGATAATAGTTTTCAATGAATGTGCCAACTTACGGGGCGGTGCAGGGATCTCCGAGCGGATCATCCAAGGCGTGCAGTCTCCTCTTTCCAACGACTGCGATTTGACCGGAGCGGCGCGCACAACGCGTTGTGGTAACTCGTTTGAGGCAGGAGACCGTATTTTAGTCGAATAACAACTGTTCCTCGTTGTGTCAACATTTCCCGGTCGTATACGTGGGCTCTTGTCTGAAATAAGCGCTTCAACGCTGAAAGGCAAGCAGGTCTCCTGTGTTGTAAAATTATTCAGTGGTTGTGGACGTACATCCTCTGGAAACAGATATTTTGAGTCAATTTGGGAAGTCATACTCTTCAGTATGACAAAAATCGAACGCGGACTAAAAGTAACATTTGTTAACGAGCGCAAAAACGCGTTGTCAAAAATGCTGAACTTCAAAACCGTCTCGCAAACTTGGGAATGACTAATAACTTTTCTGTGACTTTCATCCCAGTGTACTTTATCTAAAGACTAAGTAGCCGTCTTGTGATTGGACAGTTTGTTAAGGGGCGCCCGGATGATTGCCCGGTGCGGTAATCCGCAGGGCCACCCCCCATGTAAACAACAGGTTTAGTTAGATATCAGCCGAAATTACCACTAATTAGTATACCCGACGGGGCCATTGTGGAGGAGACATAGCCGACATTTCATATACAACTTTAAATTAAATATTGACGGTGTAGTCACTCTATAATGAAACTTAATGGATATATGGAGAAGCAAACGTTTCTTTGGCAATATAAATGTATATATATATATATATATATTCCTGTAGCCTACATAGATAAATCCCTATCCTACTAGGCCATTAAAAAAGTAAAACAGACAGCTCCATACTTTTATATACTTTCATTTTTCATATAGTAGGAAGCTATAGTGTGCGTAGTAGTATAGGCAACAGTAGCATTGGAATGAAAAGAAAGAATCATTTGGTTTGCAGTCGGAAAGGCCAATACAAGCTGTACCTAATTCATGCCCTGACTTGTAGTAGCTGACACACTTACTTGGCCATAATCACAATGGTAATCAATAAGAATTATGGAGCTTCTAAAGTTCTGAGCTAGAACACTAACCATGCACTCAAACGTTCAAGACAGTTGGAAGATGGATTATGGTTTTGGGCAAGCTTTAAAATGACTGTCATTACATTGTTATTATTAACACCTTGTAATTAGGCCTGTGGAATCCGGTTCTTTTAAGTGGGATTTAACAGTAATGACAGAAAATTGCTACCTTCCTGAGGTGTGTGGCGCCCGCTGCGATTAGTACTAGTCTCTGGTCTTTCTTAGTGGAGACATGGGCTTCCTTGGCCTGTTTGAAGCTCATACCTGTAGGGCTCTGCAGCATTAGGAAACATCAGCCAGACTCTCCTGTTTTCCAACACACATACACACACACACACACACACACACACACACACACACACACACACACACACACACACACACACACACACACACACACACACACACACACACACACACACGCACACAAAATGTTGCTCTTATTAAGGTCCCAACAACAAGCACTCGCACAACCAATATTTAAAACAACTAAATCAAAAGATACTTAAATGTTTTTCTCTGTGTACAGCCCGGTTCTCGTCTTGGTCTGATTGCAACCTATATAGGCGTAGTAGACACATACTCACCCAAACACATCCTTAACACAAACACGCTTAAAACAACAACTGGCCGACAGAGAATCCATGGGCCGTCCGCTGGACGCCGGGCCAGTGCTTTATGATCAGGACAGAGAGGCAGCAGCAGGGTGTTCTCTGTAATCAGCTGGATTACACGGTGGTGTCAGGGGCTCACCCTCTGGCTGCTCAGCACAATCAGGGCTCCTCACACAGCAAAACACTCACAGCCGACGCTGGTGCCAACAACAGCAAAGAAGTTTGCTGTAGAAGATCTGCTATACTGCAACCATTCGCAGTCTCCTTTAACAAACATGTATACGGAATATATATATAAATATATATACACAACAGCTCTAGATGTCTGCATAGCAGCTTAATATTACCAACTCATGGACGTAATTATAGGTTGTTTGGTCCGAAAGCGCAAATGTGTTGATGTGTTGAAGTGTTGTTGGGTCCTGGGAGTCAGCCTATTAGTTGTTTTTCATCAGGCCTGCTGCCTGCCGTAGGTTGGTTGATTTTTTTGTGCCATGGTTCTGCATTCTGTGTGTGAAAGGAGGTACACCCGTGACAATTACGATAAATAAAGCGGCAGATAGTTGTGGCAAAATCGCTGTGTCGCTTCAGCTTATGTACATCTCCCCAAAAAGTTGACGGGATGCAAAACCTCACAAGTGGGGAACCATAAATACAAGCACCGGCCTATAGAGCCATGGCGGCGTCTTGACACAGAAGAACAATTCAACCTTTTCTCTTTCAGAGACAGACTGAATGGGTTGATGTTGCAGATATTTACTGTTGATATTGTTTCCTGATGTTTTTGACACTGATCACTGTTAATGCTTTATAGGTGTTTAATTTGACTGTAATCTGTATATATATATATAACATTTATCTATTTTTTTATTGTTTAAACTGTCATTAATTCACAATTCCTTTAAACATTATGATTGAGATGATCCTTGAGATGGCAAATCAAGGAAATTGACATAAAGGTAGATTTTATCCCAATACAGCTTTTTTCACCGATACAAAGATTAGAAAAAATATTAGCACCAAATAATTAAGTTGGCAATGAAGAGAAGGGTTCCATTTGGTAGTGATTTTTTTTTTATCATTTTGCTAATTACATATTGTCTCCCCATTCTCACGAAAAACAACTGCAATTTCAATCGACTTATAATTCTTAAAAATATAAACAACATTTATCAAAACATGAAAGCCAGTCTCTCAAACTACATTTTAAATGTCGTTCACCACAGACTGATGACGTGGGTTTGAACCCTGGGTTGGAGACTCATAACATTTTCACTTTAGCCACAATGAGCCAATCAAGACAGAAAAGCTCAATATTTAATCTCAAAACAGTCAAAATAAGTCTACAAGGCCCATTAACGAATGCTTTCAGCTGTTCATCATAACCAATGTTTGATGCACTTTTAAGCATAGGCTACAAAAAGAGTTCTGAAGGGGTTTCCCCCACACCAAAGCCATCTAGGAAAGAGAGCCTTCTGGGTAATTTTGGACCCAAGTGACAAGCATGGCTATTTTATGTCCCCTATGACAAGAACAAAGACAACTGGCAATAAGAAATTGGCTTGTTCAATCACGAGGACTAACAGGCTGCATCCGTAATGCCTACTCTGTGCTGTTTAACATATTGTTTGGCAGTGATCATCCGTTTCCTTAATGAGGACGTCCTTAGTTTCAGAACAGAAAAGAACACATTGCTTCTCATGTCCTTTGAGACTATATTAAAAAGAAAGGAATAATCATTTATGCATGTCGTTCGAGAAATTGGTTGGGGGGGTCTGGGTTTTCCCCCTTCAAAATTCTGGGAATTATTTTGAATTTACTTAATTATATATCATTGACCAACCAAACCACCAAACCAAGAGCATGTCAGAAGATTTATAAACAAATATTTTTTTCTGAATGTGATTGTAGCAGGTTCGAGCAATGAGAGCAGGCGGGGTTGTCGTTCTCTCCGCAGGAGATCGGTTTATTTGCTTTTCAAACGGAACAGAAATATCTAGAATGTAACAAAAGGGTCCATTTAGAGCCGTCTCGCGGTGGATCTCGGCCAGTGTCACTCGCTCGCTCCGGACCTCCGTGGTCCGTTCGCTCCTGGGTCTGGTCTTCACTATAACAGAAAGCAGGCACATAAGTACAGCCTCCCTGATTGACCTGAGTGCAGACACCTGCTCACCACCAGGTTCAATCCCCCCCGGCCAATCCCGTGCGCTTCCAACCTGTCCATACTCCCCCTGCAGGCCAGACGTCGCACGTCCCACCACACGCCCCCACCGCCCGACACCGGCCGGGGTCACATCCGGCCGCCGACTCACTCCCCCCCCCCGGAGCGGGAGAGGAAGTCTGCCACGGCCATTTGTGCCCCAGGCCTGTGCACGACCCGAAAGTTAAAGGGCTGCAACGCGAGGTACCACCGGGTGAACCTCCCGATCACGCACTTCTTCGGGTTGGCCGTGAGCCCCGCCCGTCTCAGCGACTGAAGGACGGCCGCCACCTGCCGCACATGCTGCTCCCACGTTCCACTATAGATGACCACGTCATCAATGTAGGCAGCAGCATACGCGGCGTGTGGCCGTAACACCCGGTCCATCAGTCGCTGAAACGTGGCCGGGGCCCCGAACAACCAAAACGGAAGCACCTTGAACTGGTATAAACCGAGCGGAGTGGAGAACGCCGTTTTTTCCCCGGCTGCTGGAGACAGCGGAATCTGCCAGTAGCCCTTCGTGCAGTCCAGAGTCGTATAATAGGTGGCCATGCCAAGCCGGTCCACGAGCTTGTCGATCCGAGGCATTGGGTAGGCGTCGAACTTTGAGACCGCGTTCACCCTACGATAGTCCACACAGAATCGGACCGACCCGTCCGGCTTCCCCACAAGCATGACGGGACTGCACCAGTCGCTGTGGGACTCCTCGACCACGCCCAACTCTAACATGGTTGCTAATTCGCGCCGTACCACATCTTGTTTGTGGACGGGCAGCCTATAGGGGCGTGTCCGCACCGTTAACCCGGGCTGCGTCTCGATGTCGTGAGTAATTAGCAGGGTGCGACCGGGCAGGGGCGAAAAGACGTCAGCGAACTGGAGTTGCAGGCCGGCAACGTCCCACGCCTGACTACGCGGGAGGTCCTCGCCCCGACCTACCGGAGGGGTGGGACCTGGGCCCGGGACTTCCGGCCCGAGCTCTTCTCCCTCCGGCAGCGTCGACGCAAACGCGACAGGGACCACGTCGTTCCACCTCTTCAGGAGGTTGATGTGGTACACCTGTTTGTTTTTGCCCCTGTCCGAACGCGCTACCTCATAATCCACGTCCCCGACTCGCCGCGTGACCACGAAGGGCCCTTGCCACTTCGCGAGTAATTTGGTGTTAGAGGTGGGCAGCAGTACCAGCACCTTGTCCCCCGGGGTGAGATCGCGTAATCTAGTCCCTCTGTCGTACAGGCGTCTCTGACTCTCCTGGGCGCGGTGCAAATGCTCACGTGACAATACCCCTAGTGAGTGAAGCTTTGCACGCAGGTCCATGACGTACTGGATGTCGTTTTTGCTGTCACTGGACCCCTCCTCCCAGTTTTCTTTAATGAGGTCCAGGACGCCCCTGGGCTTGCGCCCATAGAGTACCTCAAATGGGGAAAACCCCGTGGAAGCCTGGGGCACTTCCCGCACTGCAAACAACAGAGGGTCTAGCCATTGATGCCAATTTCGAGCATCTTCATGTACGAACTTGCGGATCATGGACTTTAACGTCCGGTTAAACCTCTCACACAAGCCGTCCGTGGCTGGGTGATAGACGCTTGTGCGAACGGCCTTGACCTTCAACAACCCGTAAAGTTCTCTAATCGTGCGTGACATGAAATTGGTGCCCTGGTCAGTGAGAATCTCTTTCGGGATTCCCACCCGCGACACGACATGAATCAACGCCTGCGCAACACTCTTCGCGGAGATGTTGCGCAACGGAATTGCTTCCGGGTATCGGGTTGCGTAGTCGATCCGGACTAACACAAATCGATACCCTTGTGCGGAACGTTCTAATGGCCCGATAATGTCCATGCCAACGCAGTCGAAGGGGGCTTCCACCAGGGGGAGGGGCCGTAAGGGAGCCCTGGGGACGGCCGGGGGATTCACCAGCTGGCATTCGGGGCAGGATGCGCACCACCTGCGCACTTCCGCCCGAATCCCCGGCCAATAGAACCGGGCCATTATCCGGTTGAGTGTTTTCTCGTACCCCAAATGGCCCGCCATTGGGTTGTAATGCGCCGCCTGGAAGACCATTTCCCGGCGGCTCCTTGGCACCAGCAACTGGGTGATCACCTCCTCACTCTGGGTGTCACGACTCACCCGATATAGCCTGTCCCTAACCACCATAAAGTGTGGGTAAGTCAGCGCCGCGTCTGGCCGGACCCGACTCCCATCAATACTTATCACCTGGTCGTAGGCTGAGCTCAATGTGGCGTCACGAGACTGCCCGAGGGGGAAATCCTCCACCGGTGGGAATCTCGGCGCTGGGACCTCGGGGTGAGGACCCCCCCCTTCCCCCGATCCCTGAGCAGCGTCGGGCGCCCACGCCTCGGCGCAGAATACCGCACATGACCTACATGTCCCTACCTGTTGTGTCCGCATCCCCGTAGTCCCCCTAACTGCCTGTGGGAACCCCGCCCAATCCAACCCAAGAATCAGGGGATGCGAGAGGCTCGAACTAACCGCCGCCTTCACCCTATATTTTCTACCCCCACAACGAATTTCGATGGGGACCAAAGGATACTCGTGCACATCCCCGTGTATACACCTCACCGAAACGCTCGACGCCTCCACCAATGCCTCGGACCGCACCAGGCGCTGGTGGATCATGGTCTGCATGCAGCCCGAGTCCAACAGCGCCTGGTGCGTACCCCGCTGTATCCTCACCGGGATACGGTACGCCTCGCCGGGACCGTGGGGAGGAGACGGGGCCCCGGTGACGCGGACGACCTGACCCACCTCCATCATGGGGCACTCCTGCCGGAAGTGGCCAGGCCGCCCACACCGCCAACACCCCTCCCCTGCCGCCTGAGCGCCCGTCTGTGGAAGGGGGGTGGAAGGCAACTCATGTGCCCGCTCTGGACCGCCCCCCCCCCCATCTCGCCCTCGGCGCCGGGGTTGGCCTCTCTGCAGCTGGTTCTCCGCCAGGACGACCGCAGCAGCGAGGCTCTCGGGCCGGTGGTACCGGACCCAGGCGGAGGTCCGAGCCGGCAGCCCCTCCACGAATCTTTCCAGGGCCACCTGCTCGACCACGTCCTCCGCCGTGTTCCGGTCTGGGACCAGCCACCTCCTGGCCTGGTCCCTCAGCTGCTGGGCGAAGGCGAAGGGTCGGTCCCCCTCGCTGAAGGCCAGCGCCCGGAACCGCCGCCGATGTTCCTCGGGGTAGAGACCCAGCCGGTCCCGGATGGCCCTGGTGATCGCCTCGTAGTCCTGCTGGGCCCCGGCCGGCAGGCTGTTGGCCGCGAGCTGCGCCTCTCCGGTCAGGAGCGGTAGGAGCCGGTGCGCCCACTCCGGTCGAGGCCACCCCGAGACCTCGGCCACCCCCTGGAAGGTCTCAAGGAAGGCTTCCGCGTCGTCGGCCTCCCCCCATCTTCGGGACGTGAATCTGGGCTGCGGGTCCCGGCCCTCGGGGTCCTCCGCCGCGTCCGCAGGAGGCGAGGAGCTCATGGAGCATGGCCCGATCGGCGGCAAAGGACTGGGCCAGCTCCGTGAGCACCTCGTTCTGTGCCTGGTGGAGCTGGCCTTGCCTCTCGGCCATCTGGGCCAGGTGCCCGAGTACATTTCCCAACGGGGACTGGTCCATTTATCTGCTCTCGGGCCCCACTTTGGGCTCCAGTGTAGCAGGTTCGAGCAATGAGAGCAGGCGGGGTTGTCGTTCTCTCCGCAGGAGATCGGTTTATTTGCTTTTCAAACGGAACAGAAATATCTAAAATGTAACAAAAGGGTCCATTTAGAGCCGTCTCGCGGTGGATCTCGGCCAGTGTCACTCGCTCGCTCCGGACCTCCGTGGTCCGTTCGCTCCTGGGTCTGGTCTTCACTATAACAGAAAGCAGGCACATAAGTACAGCCTCCCTGATTGACCTGAGTGCAGACACCTGCTCACCACCAGGTTCAATTCCCCCCGGCCAATCCCGTGCGCTCCCAACCTGTCCATACTCCCCCTGCAGGCCAGACGTCGCACGTCCCCCCACAGTGATTTTCTGTTAAAGTTTTTAAAAACAAAGGTTGTTGTTGCTGTTGAGTTATGATTCCTCAAAGGTGACATGCTCTTAGGGTTCATAGGTCAAATTCTCAAAGACGAGACCATTCCAACAATGCATTTGGTTTTGTTCTGACAAAGTAGAGATAAATCCAATACTCAGATTGCCACGGTTTCTGTTTTACAACACTTTATTTTGATAAAGCATAACTTCAGAATGCACAAAGCCATATATACAGAAATAAACAACAGCTATAGATTTCTGCATATCAGCTTAATATAACCAACTCATGGTAGTAATAATAGGTTGCTTGGTCTGTAAACGTAAATGTGTTTTTGTTTATCTTGAAATGTTGTTGAAGTGTTGTTTTTTGAGGCTCCACATGCTTCTAAAACAAAGCCAGGTAGAAGTGTCTAGCCTCAATATCTCGGTACATTGCAACACCACCATAAAATACCTTTTTTCCTAATCCGTTCAGAGCCATTTGAACAGGCCATGAAAGTTATGGTTATTTAAGCATGCTCACGTTTGTTAGTCGCCTGGCTTCTGTTTTCCATCGCATTTTCCCTTGAGATGACACCCTTCAGCTTTATTTAAATACTCTATTTCTCTCTCTCTCTCTCTCTCTCTCACACACACACACACACAGGTTTTTCTTAAATATAAGGATTAATGTAAAATGTATTGATGTGTTATTTAGAATATGTCAAGTCTCAATAATTGAAAGAAATCAATTACCATCGATGAATGTTTACAATTTGAAATGTAAAAAAACTTGAAATTACATCTGCAAAATGAGGTGCGTGTGTAGAGAAATAAGGTCTACTTTGGTTTTTGAGGAGTAAAAGAAATGTCCATAACATGATTCATTTATGTACACTGCATGTGGTTCCTCTTTGTACATGAACTAAGTCCAACACTGATAAACAGTTAGCTTGTGTCTTCAAGTTAATTGGGCAATGTTTCCCTAATTTAAACTATTGTAAATAACTGCAGACTAATCTAGAGTATATGCCTACAGTAAACAACTCAACTGTGGATTATTCAATCGTGTTTAGCTTACTTTGAATTCATAGCCACATAATTTTATTCCAGTAATAACAGTGGGAAATGTAGTATAATAAGGTATCCGTGTACATTGGATTCTACTTGACAGATTTTGTGATTGATTAACTTAATAAAGTCAACGATTAGGAACAGAGGGTCGAAGTAACAAGCTTCCAGTTACTGGAAGACCTGCTCTAGCTGAGCTACTGCCCTGTGTCACCATAATCCACGTTAGCAATGCCCAGGACCATTACAGAGAATCTACTATCCCTATCGTTTTGCTTTACTACAAAGTGAATAAAATGAATATTAATAAATGAAAATAATAACCTTCATATTGCATTCATAAACCAAGACATACTGCTTATTGCATTCCAGTATACTTATATTGATTATTGCATAATAGAACCAACACTCGCTGTATATTGCATTCTAATCCCCAGACAAGCTACATATTGCATTGTACAATCAAGGCATGCTGCTGCATATTGCATTCTCGGACCAGGACAAATCAGGCAGCATATTGTTTTTTAGAACCAAGACGTGCCATGTATTACAATTTTAAAGCTAAGCCATGATGCATATTTCATTCTAGAACCAAAATAGTTTTTGGATATACCGTCAGTTTGCAGCACACCCATGCCAACATATTTATTTTGAAGAGTGAAACATTTATAAATACAAACGTCTTAACTGACAAAAGAAAAAGACGAATACCCACAGATCAACAGTGCTCGTGATGTGGTGTGGAGGTAGTGCTACCAGTCTGTCAGTCTGTATCCTTTATATATCACAGCTCTAATTAAAAGACTCTGATTAAAACTATTAAATAAATCATGAGTTACAATTCTTTGGCTCGAGGACTATAGTATAAGTAAAACCATTTATATTTTACATACTAGAAAAACAAATAGTTGAAAATATAATAAAAACACAATGAAGGTCAATAAGAAAAGTTATATTGTTTAAAACAAATTAGTATTTGCACCGCCATAGTCTGCAAATTGACTTAAAATATTAACAGAGCAATTTGTAGGACTGTGTTCAATATTTATGCCACTAAAACTAATGTAATTAAGGGATACGCTGTAGGCTGGCTTAAATAGATTGCAGGTGAACAGCAATAAACATCAGGGGGACACCACTGTTGACAACTCATCACTGATCCCAAAGCCTTTGCTACTATTTAGGTAGTATACACTTTTATCGAAAGAAGCTTTAAGGTGTCATTAAGGTGCAGGTAGAGATACTTGCCAAGTTGCTAAGATGCCTACAAGAAGCTGAACCTGGGGATCAAACTCAGTCTGGGACTACGCTATTATGCGTGTTGAGAAGCAAGTAACATGGGGTTCCTATACAGCATGTTCAGTACATTATACTGATCTTGTGTTCATTCAATAAGCTCTGTTGTGTTCAGGGAAACAAAAACAAGATGGGGTAAAACAACTGGACTGTAAACACAGTAATGAGACCAATCAATCTAAACATTAGGAAACTGGAGGGGCAATTACATTAAATTGTCCATGGTTTAACATCAATTATTTTACACTGAGGAGTAATGATAGCCACATGGTTTAGCCAAGTGAATGAATAAACAAACTATAAAAAGACTTGAGACTTCACGTCTTGTCCCATGCTGTTTTTGTGTTTCGTTAAAGCAAGTAATAAAAATTAAATGTCGTTCTGTAAATACATTTAGAACTTAATGTGATTATCGCCAGAACCTCCAATGAAAAACAGACAAGAGACAGATTAACATAAGAACTGCCAGTGGAGGCTGCTTTCAAATCAATAGAATAAATTTGACAAAAAAATATCAGACAAAACATAGGCAATACAGACCTAAAAGACAGGAGCCATGCCCAAATCGGTCAAATCTTAAATATCACTTGGTGTATCTGGCAACTTCATAATACCCGGCGCTTCAAATATGTCGATGACTGACTCTCAAAGTCTTGATTCATTCTCAGACAAAAAAATAATAATTCTATGAATTCCTTTGACAATGTAGGACATTGGATGGAAAGAAACTTAACCAGCGATAATTGCCCCCCCATCATTGGCTTACATCAAATATTAGGCACTGCGATTCTAACTTCTTTTTAAATGCCTTTGTTGTTTGGTTGTGCCATTTAATGAATAAATTAAGTTTTTAATCAAAGCTATGATCACTTAATCGTATGTGCCAGGACCGAACTGATAATTTGAGATGCTTTAGAAAAGATTGGAGAATTATTGTTATATTTAGACCACAGCCAGAAATGAAAAAGTGGCGCACCCTGGTGGGGAAAGATAAAACAAATAGTGAAGACGCTAGGAACAAAGATCAAAAATGACCCTTATTTACAAAAGTAACACTTTAATTTCCAGTACTAAACAACTTTGCAGTTTGTTTCCAATACAATAACATGCATCTTTGGGTAAGATCTTCCACCCTCCCCCCCCCCCCCCCCCCTGATATATAGGCCAACAAGATGGCCTAAATTTGGGTTTATTACAATTTGAAGGAAATTACCGGTGTTGGTCAAACTGTGCAACTGGCCACAACAGACATCTGCAACAACTAAATACCTACCAACACATTCAGTATAGGCACACATTAAGACTATGTATTAACTAACCTGCCTTTGGTGGATACAATCAACATTTAGCAACAATCGACATTTAGCCTACCATTTCATCTTAAAGCACGGCCTTACTATAGTTCAGGTTAAGCCTTTTTAATTAAATGTAGGTCCAACTGACAACTCAAATCTGAAACAACTAAATTCCTAGTGAAACATTAAAGGCATACGTTAGCGGGTTAAGGAGTTGCCCTGCGGTGGGAGCGCCCCGCCGGCCCTCCGGTCAGAGAGCGTCTGGCCTGGCTGAGGGAGAGAAGCCTCTTCCGGATACAGCTGTTCTCACGCAGCAACTTCGCGATTGTTCTCAGAACGGCAGGTTTGAGCTGCAGAGAACCAGGGACGTTTTTAACCGACACGTGAAGCTTAACTATCTATTAAAAAAAAGATCTAGAAAATACATCTACAATATACTTTACTTTTTCATTAAGAGTATCTGTTTTGTGGAGTTGGCTGGGTTCAGAAAGAGGAAGGTCTTCTTCCCAGTCGGGGTCGAAAACCGTCCCTGGAAATGGACATTTAATACCAAGTCATTGTTTATTATCAATTAGCCGTAAGAGCAGCTTTACTATAGCCCAATTCAAACAAACCATACCCTGGCTCGTCGATTTGGATTCCTCTTTTACGCAGTCCAAAGCCCTCCTCGTTTGAGACACAGACCTACGACTGTATGGCAGTATAGGTGATGCTTCAGATTTGTTTTCATTGTTAGCTTGCTTGTTTGTAGCGTAGTTGCGAAATCTTGTAAATTGTCCATTTTTCGATGACAAACAGTTCTCGTATTGTTTCTTCTGTGTACAGGTGGGTGGTAGATCTATCAAATATTCCTCTGGTTCGTTTGTTTGTCTGCCATGCAATTGAGAGCCAAATCGTGGCACATAAACGGTCTTCGCCATTTTTGACAATCTCCCGCGCCTCGTTTCCCAGAGCAACGACTTTCCTGATGGAGCCCCTCATGTCACGAGGTCAGGGCTGACGTCCCAGTGCAGCACCTGCATATGGGTCACATCCATCTCTTATCTAAACATATGACCAGTAGATGGCAGTAAAGTACCTCAATGGCACCCTCCAACACTTAATATTGAAAGTCAAAAGGTAAAAATATCATGACATTTCTTTTTGCGAAGTCACAAACATACCTGGCGTGTAGCAAATGATAAGTTTGTTGTTTTTTATCTTAAACAAGCACATTACATTCGCATAGTACTGATTCTCCCTCTCTCTGTGTGTGTTTAAAAATCATTGACTTCAGTTCTCTTACCAAAAGTAGGCCACGAGAGGGTTCCTCACAGTTGTTTTATTCATTCAACATCTCACATTACAAATACTTCAAATGTATGCATACAGTTATAGTTGGCTGCAAATGAATGACATTGGATCTTCGTCTCTTACTTCAATACTACAAACCAACTGTAAAAACTGACGTCTGTATTGTAGCGCAACGCAATCAGGAGGAAAATAAAAAATTAGAACTTATAAATGTGAAATGACTTAATAAAAATCCAAATGATAAAAGTAAAAAAAGTTAATAAATAAAACCTTCCCAGCATACAATTAAAAACTATTGAAATTTTTGCAATCAAGTAATACTAACAAACATATCAATATTCTTTTCATCTGAAAACGTGGAGCACAGTACAGCAATTAGAAAAACTAGACACAAGTTTAACACAACACCCCAAAAAATATAACAAAGATCTGCTCAAAATTAAAGTTATACATTTCAATTGAAAAAATAGCAAATGCTAAATACATTATCGACCTAGTATTTACAATGTTTTCAATCACAGTAGCATGGTAGTAGCAAAATAAGTAAATAAGCACAAAACTAATGTTTAAAAATAAATTCAGGTATAAATTAGTAGAAAGACTTATTTTTTTCCTTGCAGACACCAGCATAAATTATAGGGGAGGAAAAGGGAGATAAATGATTGCATGATTTGTGTGAATTAAATGATTTACACTGCGAATAACTCTTCTGGAAAGGATAAGTATTGCACATAATGGCTCAAAGTTAACTTGCAACATCAATCACATTCAGGTTATGTCCCAAAGCATGCCACATCACAAAAGGAGGGTGGGAGGTCGGGTGCACGTCACCCTTCACTAACAAGACACCCCTACATACCGAGTGTCCTCCCGAGTTGAGGCGTCGTCGAGGTGGGGTCTGCATTAAACGACGTGTCTATGTGTGAGCAATGCAGACGATACCGGTGTATACAGAGAGAGACAGAGACAGAGAGAGAGGATAGTGATCGACGAGGATTCAAAAAATAAAGAAATCGGTCAAGTAAAGTGAAACAATGGAGGGAGCTCTAGTGCATTACAATAGGTCCTGTATGAACACTAGCCATGTTACTCTGCTTTATCATCATGCATGCCGAGAAGAAGATCTAAATATTTAAACAGCCGTCATTCATTCTGGTGATACAATGAGGGGGGTAGGTGGGGGAGTTCACATCGACCGAAAAGCCAAAACATTTACCATATAATATTCTTATCAACTACGACTAGAAGCAAATATCAGAATATATTTTCAAGACTATCAAAATCCATTTAGAAAGATCTTGCCATGCCATAGGATCCTGTAGTTATATTCATTAGGACTGAGAAGAATTTGTATACGGTTGGCTAACGCTAGCCTTTTATCTTTTTTTTTTCCTCTACAGAATCACACCAATGCACCAAACAACTGAGATTTATCAGCACTTAAATATATAAAAGCTAAATTGAAAATTATATTATCATTTTTCTCTTTTTAAATTAAGTTTACCATAAATGCAGATCTCTTAGTAACAAAGGTATAAAATTATTTTTACCAAGTGAAAAAAATGAGGTATTGCAAAAGGAGTTCTCCCATCTGTGAAAAATGTGCCTAAAATGACTATTGAAAAAAATATTTAGAAAAGTAGTGCATAATAAATGTATATATGTTCATGACAAAATAATCAGCTATAAAAACACTGTACAAAAATCAGCAGGCCATGTATAAAATAATATCTTTATCTCTGTGACAGCAAATTCTTCAAAGAGTGTCCAGCTACTACTGTATTCAACCACAACCTCAGTGACACAAGCGCCGGTCCTGGTGGAGCGTGCAGTGGTACGCCGCCAAAAGACAGCTCAGGGGAGACTGGGCTGTGCATTCTCATTCGTTTATACTACATTAGCATGTTAGCTTCCAGTGCTAATATCCCTGACAATATAAAGTGAGCAAATACTACTGCCAATACCTGAGCCCATGTGAGGGCTATGCCTTAATCCACCGAACCCCCCCCCACCCCCCCCCCCCCCCCAAAACGATCATAAACTCAAAGACAAGGTCCTCTGTTTGACGACGAAAGCATGCGCCGCCCCTCCTGATATATCCCCTCTGGTCAACATCTGCTTTTGATAACTTGTTGTAGGCCAATCTTTGGTTTGCCCTTTCTGGTCACAAAGTGTTTAGTTAGTTTTTGTATTAACCCAAGACCTAAAAGCTCTTGCAACAATCTAAAAAAGAGGGTGGCCGGGACTGAGCAGAGATGTTGTTTTATGACGTAGCGTTATGCTATATATCTGGACCGCTTGAAGAGTCCAGTCATCCAGCCCTCTGAAGTCTTTCCCTACCCAACCATTTACGCTCAACCTTTGGTAAGTTGTACAGTTGTCCTCTAGTCCTGCATGCAAAAAACTAACAAAATGCACTCTCCTTAAACGCAACTTCCATAGTCATTATACTGATTTAGGTACGACACGCCTCACTCAAATTGTATGTTACTCTTGACAAAAAATGTAAGCAGCTTTGCCAGCTTATGCAAGAAAATAAGGTACAGTTAATCAGAAAAAACATCTAATTCCAAATCTAATGCATCCAGAAACTCATGCACACCTTTAACTTAAAACTCAAAAACATAAATGAGATTTCACTTTTTTTTTTCTCTTAGCAATTACTTATTTTTGTAAGGCCTGATTAAAAAAGTCAAAAAAATAAATTAAATTACATTTTGAAGTCTTTTTTTCCTTAAAAAAAAAAAAAAAAAGGAACCAGCAAAAGAAAAGTGCATTAATTTCTATAGAATAACCCAGAAACCCCTCCCTAAGTTGCCCCTTCTCTTTAACCCTCCTCCCATTGCACCTCCCCGCGCTCCCCCACCCGCAATCCACCCGCCCCCTCATCCATCCAACTTATCCCACCCCCGGTCTGCTTAGCTCCAGCGGAAGGAGATGTGTCGTGGCCTGTCCCCGCCCTCCTTCACCAGGGGCTTGTGGAACTCGCGGCCGGCCCGGGAGTGGATGGCCGCCCAGCAATACTCGCAGTAGTACTGGAGGCAGGTGACGTTGGCGCAGAAGAACGGCGCAAACTTGCCGCCGCAGCGCGTGCCCTGGCACTCGTCACACAGCTGGTCGTCCAGGACGTATGGCTTCACTTCCACCTGGGAAGAGGAAGGGAAAAGGGGTTGCACAGCAGCGAGAGGATAAGCAACGACAGATTAAATGAAGGCAAGAAACAAGAGGACACTGCAAAGATGGACATTTAAAGACAAAACGGAGCAGGTTGGTCGGGTATTCACCCCTTGAGACAAGAGATGCCAAATTTGATCCCCAATGTCCCGATGAGCCAACCCCTAGCTACCCCTGAATGGCATGCATCTGAATTTGATGCAAGTTGCTAAATAGTCAACAGTAAATGGGGAGAAGCGAGAGCAAATAAAATACAAAATATAAGACAAAAATAAGCGACGCCATCTTGTGTGGATACATTTGTGAAAACAAGGATTGAGAGAGAAGATAAGCTTAAGGTGACCCTTCTGAAGAACCTAAAGGTGGTTACTCACCCGCTTATCGATCTCTCCGTGCTGCAGCTGAACGAATCGGGCGCTGATCGCAGCGATGTAGCTCTGCTGATTGGAGAAGGCCACGCGGCCCGCCCCTTTGGGGTACTTTAGCTCAGGGTCCGTGTCGATGCCGGCGTAGCAAACGCCACCATAGAGACGGTCCATGATCATCGCTAGCTCCACTGTCATTCAAACAAAGAGTGGTTCGTCTTAACACCAATATGTTCTGAGATTGTGTGAAAAAACCTTGAGTTGACCTTCTGCTTGTATATTACCTGCACGCAAGGGACGAGGGACTCCCCCGACGAAGATGGTCTTCCTCGGGTCAAGCGGCTGAGAACCGTCCATTACAAAGTCGCTGTCGTTTAGGTTCCAGGGCCTGATTTGGACCTACAGAGATTTGCAACAAACCCACAAACAAATTAGTTTCAATCAAAATGAACCTATAACATCTGACGACACAGCCAGCTAACAGATTAGGCTTAATTTGAACAATACGTAAAACATGCCGTTAAATAGTAATCTGGACCAGGGTGAATTTCCGGTGCCTATTCTGTGGAAGACGCAATATGTTAATGTTTGTAAATACTACATCAAGTTCCTCCTGGAACATGAGGTCATTCTACTTGATACAGTAAGGTGGATAGCTCAATTTGAAATTTCAGATCAACTGTTAGAAGTTTAAGACTTGGAATTTGATCCAACATATCACACCAAGGTAACTAGAAAAATAAAGGCAAAATAAAGATACTATTTTTTAAACCATCCCGATATCTTACCCCGAATATCCTTTTCGGGGTTCTGGGTAATTTAATATCATGAAACTAAAAGTTCAGCAAGGTGGATGATAGGTGATGGCTATTATAGGCAAAGAGGGCTTTGAGTCTAGTGAATAAAATGTCAGGACCTTCTAGAATTCTAGAACATTCTCATGCTTGTTTCTAGGAGGTAGAATGATCATTATGTCACATCACAATGATCACCTTCCTTTTGGAGGCAGCGGAGCATTGGAAATGTAGATATTGTGCTGGTAGCCCTTGTTTTGTGGTAATTGGTTAGTAATGAATATTGAAATTATGTGTCAACATTAGGGATGGGGATCATTAATATTTATTGATATCGATACCATTTTCGATACTCCTTAACGATCCGAGTCTTTATCAATACCACTATCGATACTTTTCTATTAATTGGTGGAAATACGAAGTGTTTTTAGTGATGAGGAAAATTAAATATGTAATTCTTAATAAATATTGACATCAGTAGTTTTAGTTATATAAACTAAAATGATTAGAGGACTATACAACTGTATAAGTAATACAGAAACATGAGTAATACAGTATTACTCATGTTTCTCACCAAAAGCTCAATTCACCGTTTCTTTATGTTACATTTGAACGCATCATGAAAACCTAACAGTCGTTTTACTGAGCCAACCTCGACACATCATCACGCAGCACAGAAACGTTATTTAATTTTTAAGATAACTAGCTTGTATGCTGCTGATTACAACACCGATTTCACAATTGGATTACTACTTTTAACTGACGGGACTAGCGACAATGTCTGTGTGTGCGATTACCACTCGTAGTTTGAGTGGATGATTAAGACGGGCCCGTCTGTGGTGCGACAGGAGAAGGAGGAGACAGTCTTTTCAACTCGGAGACAGTCGAAGGTACTGCATTTGGTCTTCATTTGATGCACAATGCTAATGTGCTTGGCCATTGAGGTTGTGTTCCCCCCTTTACAATAAATGATTTTCGCCCGTTCACCCATCCTCGGGAGCAAAGTTAACTGCCAGACCTGTTTGCTTACAATTCCATTGATTGGACGGATTTGATTTAAATGCCGTGACGCGACGCGAGGGACACAACATTACATTACAGCACCTACGGGACAAAAAAAATTATAAATGAACGACGGGACTCGATAGTGGTATTGATAAGCCCAAACGTTAATGATTTTCGGGTTTTGAAAAAAGTGGAGCCGGGTCCTTGATAGAACCGGGTCTCGATCCCCATCCCTAGTCAACATGGAACGTATTGTTGTGTTTAAAACTGCTGCCATAGAGTTTCTTGTGTGAGAAGTGGCTAAACACAGCCACTAGTTTTCATTTGCATAGGCAACGGTATAGCTACGTTGATTTAGGATTTCACAGTAATACAACTCTCCTCTTGATTTCCCTCAATATTCCACGAAAAGGTAATGCCTACAAAAATGATGCACATGATGATTCTGATGTACATGCATTGTATACTTGCTTTACTGAGCACAGAAAGAAATGCTTGCGTGTATGCATGCTGCACTAACATGTTGACGATGCATTTGACACCCAAGGTGATTTTAGGTTACCATGGCAAACAGCCATTGGCTAAACCTTATTATAGCATATGAGCCGGCAACCACACAGCATCTGTACTCTGAGCACAGCTCATTTACATAACAGGGTCAACAACATCCGGCAGCCATTTTGAGTGTGCCGAATGTAGTTGTCTTGCCATGGCAGCAGAAAGCTCATAAGAGGGGCTTGCTTTGCTGTACTATGACACCAGCTCGGAAAACCAATCAGGGTTGGTTTACTGCAACCAGGGTTGGTTTACTGCGTCCGTTACTGCATCGTGGTTGATGAAGGTTATCTTTCCAATTAGTTTCCGGGGTTAGGTTGTTAATTTTCTTTTTACACAAAAAAGTCCAAGATAGCAACCAAAATACTGAAGCTGAACTCTGAGCAAACGGAGCAGCCAATGACGCATAAGTAACCATCCCGAGTTATATATAAAAAGCCAGCCAGCTAAAAGTAACAAGACTTATAATGATAATAAAAAATGTATAATTACACACTGACGCAGCCACCACCAAACAACACTTTTGTCATAGAGAGGACCTGGCACAGAGACAGCGGCGGCGGACACGAGACACTCACAGGCTTGTCCTTGATGGTGGGGCTGGAGACGCAGAGGTACAGCTTGCCGTCCTCCTCGATGCAGGCGTCAATCAGAGCCTGAACAGAGCTCTCGTCCTGGAAGAGCAGGAACGCGTACCCTGGGAGAAAAGATAGTCGGGTCACGTACATTCGCCCCTCAGAGGTGGAGCCGGGCAGCTAGAGCGGAATAAGGAAAAGATAGGTTTGCTCAGAATACCGGCCGGCCAGCTCACCTTTAGGTGGGAAATACGACTTGCTCTCGGCCTTGTGTGGCCAGTCCACAAACAGGTGACCGAACCGACGGAAGCTGGCAGTGATTTCATCTGGAAAGAGCCGATGCATGGCAATCAGTGTCGGAAGGTGTTGAAAGTACATTCAAAATGTATCCATCTATCTATATCTTACACATATTCTGAGCAATATTAAGTTCATAAATGTATAACACATTTAGCCCACACTTCCCATAATACATCACGATATTTGGAAATTAATGCATAAATTGCTGCCTGTACTATAATCAATCTAATTCTAGCCAATATTATTAATGATAACACTAGAATGTTATTATGGTAAATAAATAATAAATACATCAACATGATATAATATTTGCCTTTCACCCACACAAACCCTCTCTAGCCATTGTGTTTCAGTGTGGTGGGAACAGGTGTGTTTACCTTCGTCTATGTCCGGGGGTAGCCCTCCAACAAAGACCTTCCGAGAGTAACGCTCCACACGCTCTCCATTGAGATGGGGGAAGCAGTGAGCAGGGCCCAGGCCAGACAGCCCCTGGTCACCAGACTCCTCCTCCCCAAAGGTGCGCTCGTCCTCCATGGGGAAGAGAGAGGAGTGGCCTGGGATGGGGAGGAAACGACTCATAAGGCTCACGTAGACTTGGACCACGCAAAGGGTATTCACATGTTCTCCATTACAGTGAGAATGAAAGCAGCTTGAATTTGAACATGGTTTCCAAATCAAAATGGTGGTTTTGCCTTTGATGACACAATTAACATGAATCAATTTACATTAGAAGCACTAGCTTGTGGGAAGCAACTAGAGCAGGGCATACCCAGGGCACCTGTATACAAAACAAACAGGCAAAACCAGATACTCAGCTGACGAAGCCGTCAAGGCTGCTTTGTAAATAGACAAACAAGGGATTTTCTTTCTTTTAAAAAGGACAAACAGTCACACTTTACCTCGTCGTCTGCCATAACTCCTGGCTGCATGTAAGACAATACAGAGCACCGTTCAAATCAGTGTGTTTTCAGGAGAATGTGCAGAATCCTTGCAAATAAAACACTGGTCCTTTTGATCAAATTATTTGCATGAATGCTATTTACATACCATTCATAGGCAGGGGCCCTTCAGACTGGTGAGTGAATCCATAGCGACCTGTGAGAGACAGCAGAAAGGAAATGTAACCCAGATGACAAAGACCATCTCCATTTACGTACACACCATCCTTCAACCGGATATGTGGATGGAGTTCACTCAGAAACAATACGAGCAGCCATGAAGACTCCTCGATCATTGAATGGGTCAGGGATCTTCATCGAGTGCCAACGTTACGTTACATTCAGTGATGGCAGTTTCAAGAAGGATTACAATGGCTCATGGTCAATGAATTAATAATTTGGTCTATGAAATATCAATAATAGAAAATCCCCACCCATGATGAGCAGACAAAACTACACCATCTAGTAGTTTAGTCTAGTAGCAATATAGCAAATATATAACTGTTGATCAATGTCAATCAATTGACTACTTGCTCAGACAAGAAAAAACTATCTCTGCTACGCATGTTATTGGCCGATATAAAAAATATTGGAACTAAAGGAACAGTAGTAAATAATTTGCTGATAGCCCATTCATTTTCTCCCTTTAATTGAATAATGATATGGCACTATGGAAAATAAATGAAAATAAAACAAACCATATCCTCCATTACAGAACTATTCCCCTTCAGGCCTGCGGCTATCAATGGCATGTGACCACCATCTCTTCCACCATTACAATTTTACCGTATGAAGAAGAAAGAAAAAATCTCTGCTAAGGAAAACCAACCTTTCAAGGAATCCTGCTCAGCCCTCATAATGTCAATCAGAGAGTTCTCCAGAGAATGCATGCTGAAACCATCAAAGGAGCGGGTTCTCTCTTGCTGTAGGAGGAAGAAAAAAACATAAGCCTGCTGTTCAATAAAATCAAAGAAGAAGCAGCACAGAATGAAGGAACAAGGTGGGTTGGTCAATACAATACATGTTTGGTTGACACCAAACATGTATTGACCAGTGTGCAATGCAAAACGGGGGAACCATTCCCTAAACACATGTTCAAGTAGTACTGTGTGGCTTACACAACATTGGTCACCAAAGTATGTGTACACAACCAACAGTGGCTTGATGTATTCAATTAAATAATGAATTGATTATATTAGATAAGGACAACGACCCGCCTGATTAAGCCATCCACTGGAGGAGGGTCAGGAGTGGAGGGCGGAGGAGGGTGTTGCGACTCTGTGTTACGCATCTCAAAGGGGTCGTATATACTAAAATGTGAGGAAAATTCAACACTAGTCGTGTTGAGAAGTGAGGCGACCACATGATCACAAGATCACCAGCCTTCTGACGACTGCGACTTAAAAAGACAGTAGGGCCAAGCCGAAAGTGGGACTTTCGGCTTGGCCCTATTGTCAAACGGCAGAGTATTTGATTGTTAATGAATCTTGGTCTGTCTTTTCAACAAAGACTACTCTGTTGAATTGAAACAGATCCAAATTTTGAAATGGTAAAAACTATTTCTCAAGTGGGAGATACAAAAGGGCGACTTAAAGCCAGGGGCCATAGGCCCCATCAAAGCTATATCGGACACTGGTGTTCGATGATTGATATCAGCCAAAATGTGTACTGTTGGTTAAATGGCCTGATATTAACTGAAGACGTTTTTTGTGCCATTTCATTCGAAAAAAATATATATTTTCATACCATGCGTTTGTGTTCCTGTGTCAAAACAACCACCCAAATTCATATCGGCCTTGGGTAGCCTTGGTATATCCCTATCAAACATACCATTGTCCTGGTAGGTATATGGTAAAGAACATTTACTCCAAATAAGCTGCCATTTTCTGTTCTCACCTGAAAAGGGTAGCCGCTGTCGTTGCGGCCCATCGTGTCCTCAGTCCAGGATCTGTGGTTGAACCCAGATCCGTTCCTGGGGAACTTCTGAGAGGGCATCTAAAGAGCAAGTTTTGTTACTTTTTAAATGGATGAGTAATATAACATTTGGCCTCTGTAGTATGTCCAATCATCAACCATGTACAAATAAAGAATTTGCATGTTTATCGAGCAATTCAACCAATTAGCATGAGAGACTCAAGCTGAGCTATTGATCAAAACTACTAGGTTTGCTGGTTGAATTTCACATTCAAAAAATGCAAATCCGCATGGTTGGTGTTTACCTGGTTGCTAGGGAAGGACTTCTTCAGAGGAGAGATTGAGTTAAGGGCCGTCAGTCCCCCGTTAAGGCCCCGGCGATAGTCCCGGACCCCCTGGGTTCCTCCCCAACCACCGTAGCCCCCACTGGGACTCCAGGATGTAGAGTTGGGGGTGGAGGGACTCTGGTAGTTCCCCCAGGGGGAGGGGGGTTTGCTCTGCGCAGAGGCCAGGTGGGGCAGCTGGGTGAACGCCCCGGCACGGTGGGGGTGTTGAGGGAAAGAGGGCTGTGGGGTGTGAGGGCTCGCAGGAGAGCGACGGTGCTGCTGGGGTGGCATGCCCTGACTGTGGGGGTGGTAGTGTTGAGGGTGGGGCGGCGGAGGGCCGGGGTGGTGCTGGGACACCTGCCCTATCTGTGGGGAGAAGCTGCCCCCGGCGCCAAAGCCTGGTCCGGCGTGGTGGGAGAAGTTCTGGAAGAGGAGGGGCGGGCCGTTGGAGTTGGAGCCAGCCGGACCGAAGAACCCTCCCACGTCCTCGCCCACCACTGAGGAGGGGTTTGACGGCACGGCGGCGGACCAGTTGTTGAAGCTCGTCAGGGAGGAGGTGGACGAGGTGGAGGGCGCACAGCTAGTGCCCATCCCCAGGGTGTCCTGGTAGTCGAACCCGCCCAGCACTGGCGACTCCATCCTAAGCTTGTCCTTCCCCGCGCTGCTCTCCAAGGAGCCCTTCTCCAGCGTGTCATCAGGTAGCCCTCCCTCCAGGTCCCCTAGACCACTGCCGGCCTCCTGCTGGGCCGGGGCGAGGCACTGGGTCTGACCCTGAGACTTCTCCGGCATGTCCTGGAGGTCCAACGCCTTGGACTTGTCAGCCTCCAGAATCTCATCTTGCATGTTACTGTGTTGGGCTACTGCAGGGAAGAGCCAAGCACTGCCCCCATTGGAAGAGCAGGTGTTATTTACGAAGGAAGGGGGGCTGGGAGGGTTGGAAGGGTGGTGAGGGGGCTGGAGGTGTGGAGGGATCCTTACAGGGAAAGCAGACTTGTTACCACTGCCGTTCTTCACCAGAACTCCAAACCCGTAGTCCCCCATTTATAATAGCTGAGAAATCCTCAAAAACGTTTTTTTTTGTTGCCTTCGACGTTTCTTCTTTACCCTGTAATAACAGAAGAGGGAGAGGGGTAAGATGGATGGAGGAAAATAACGCAATGGGTGTTGTAACACCTAAATTTGGCCTTTGCTTAAAAACAAGCTGCACTAACTGCAGCGGCTCGGCGAGAGCTGCACCCTGCTTAGTCTTGTGATGCAATCAATGAGATTAAATCATTGACTCGTTTAGCAAGCGGTAGGCCTAGATGAGAAACTACTGTCACTGTAAGCCAACGTGGAAAACACCCAAACGAACCACCATAGGCTGACGACGAACGCAGCTAACAGCTTGAGCTAGTGAAGACGACGTCTCCAAAGGTCGTTATGCGGCTAGTAACAAGCTAACAGCTGCTCCGCCACCTTCCATGTGCCATATGAATCATTCCGTTTGCAATTCACGATTTTGTAGCCCGTCCGTGCACCGCGACGCATCGGTAAACGCTAAAGCGAAGTCGACGAGTCAATGCGATGAAACCTACCGAATAAATCTGCCCTTTTTTAAGCAATGACCTCTTCATTCGCGACCGTTTAAATAGAGGAAAATGTTGATGACGTTTCTTGCCTGTTCAGAAAATCGGGTAGTTCCCTTTCCCTGCACGCCAATAGGCTAGGACGATATCCTATTCGCTACCACACCGACGTTTATGTACGTTTTTATCGTCGTTGTGGAACAACGTCGGGAAATATTCGCACAATTCGCTACGACGTTGTTCATAAAAGGCATGCAATCGAAAGCCATATCGGTTGCAGGACGGTCGAGTTTTCCAGGACACAAGTTGTAAAGGGTGTATGGCTCTTTAAACGACCTCTTCGGTTTCGTGTCCTGTATGTTCAATGTCATACAAGCCTTACCAATCCTTCGCATCGTAGTAGCTCTGAAAATGGGTACTTCTGCCTTCGCCTCAATTAGATTGATAAACGTGAGTATCACAAAATAGACCGAGCATAACTACCTTTAATTTGGTGACATGACCTTATCGTTTTGATGTTGCCATACTCTTAGCTTTTTTCCCCTTTCTGCATTTCGTGGGCAGCCGGTGTAAATGGTCTCTTCTCTGCTAAATGACAGCTGGGCCAGTCGGGAAACACTTCCGTCTCTAGCCCCGCCCCGGACCGAATCTACTAGGGGTTCCCTTTCCATCCCCGCCCACTTTTGCAGACGAATCACATCTAATTGGATATGTGGTTCGAGGACACGCCCACAGCACTCCTTTTCAATGAATGGCAAATATATTGAAGACGTTGCCTTTCCAAATATGGATGCCTTCGGATACACGCAAGGGGTGTAATAAAGCAATATAAAGTCACGGACCAAGTAACATTTTCTTGACCATCGATCTTCATTTGAATGAGAATTAGAGTTGTGCAATCAAAGCCACACGGGAATTTTGATGTGAACCCTAATGCTTGTTGTAAATGTGCGGTAGGGAAATCAAGACATTCGGAACCAAAGATATTCTCTTCGAGAGGAGTAGTAGTAGTTTGAATGATTATTTTCCATTACTGCATCCGCAGAAAGAGAGTTTAGCGTATAAAACATAGATAACTTGAAATGATATGATAGATAGATAGATAGATAGATAGATAGATAGATAGATAGATAGATAGATAGATAGATAGATAGATAGATAGAGACAGTAGACACAGTAGGCCTGCATTCGAGATATATATATCGTAGATAGGTAGATATACAGTTGCAATCTAGTTCTATGAGATGAATACAGTGGAGATTGATAAATAGATAGGTAATAGATGTAGCCCACAGTAAACCAAGATCAATACATCTATGAGATTGATAAAGAGAAATGATAGATAGATTATATGACACCCTTTGTTTGACAGCTAAAAACCGAACCCACAGCAGCGCGGCGATGCAATCTCATTAAAAATAAGCCGCTGCTATTTTTGGCTTGTAATCGAGCTGCAGAGCTTGATGCATTTCGCCTCAGTCGCTCCGAGCTACGGCAGCCTGTTCTGTCTCCCTTTACTCACTGCTACCACATCGTATCCTAGCATTTGGTGGCATTTTGTTCGGTGCTAGGGCGATACGACACACACACACACACACACACACACACACACACACACACACACACACACACACACACACACACACACACACACACACACAGTCAGACACATGCATATAGCACGCACACATACTAACATGCACACTCATAGGGAAAACATCATGTCCTACTCACAGCAATAACTCATAGTTGATGGTCATAAAAATAGTAATACAACTAACAATACCAACTAATACTACTACCGCACTACTGTGTGTGTGTGTGTGTGTGTGTGTGTGTGTGTGTGTGTGTGTGTGCGTGTGTGTGTGTGTGTGTGTGTGTGTATGTGTGTGTGTGTGTGTGTGTGTGTGTGCATGTGTGTGTGTGTATGTGTGTGTGTGTGTGTGTGTGTGTGTGTGTGTTTGTTGGGGGGGGGGAAGGGGGGATCTTTCTTGGTTACAGGATGAGCTCACATAGAGTCTTATGCTTCAGTCTTATGAGACATGTGGAACACTGCCCTCCTTGTTAGCTACGGCCTGCTTGTCCCAGCGTTACTCCCCCTTAGGGCAGAGCAGCCCATCACAAACACTCTTATCAGGTTCATTTATAGATATACACACTACGATTTTAAAGAACAGAAGCATCAACTGAACCCTATCTGTATGGTGTACTTCTCCACCCTCTGATCTAAAGCCAATAAATATTCCAAACAGTGTTATTCACTGATTGGCCTCATGGTTTTTATAGTGTAACACTAGTATGTCTAAGGCTAGGTAATACTTACTAGAGCTTAAAATCATTCTTAATAATCATTTATTGACTTTGAATGGTATTGAATTGTCATGAAATATACCCTGAGAGTGATCAAATGTGAGGTTTGAAACGTAAGTGAGAATGGATAACTAGTTAAAGTCTGATAACTATTTTCATATACATCACTGATGACCCACAGTTAGACTGTTGAGATGGTATTGTTAACTCATGATATAATTGATGTCATCGGGCATCTCCCAGGCATAAATACGTAACATATTCATGATCCTATTTCAATTTATAATAACTACCCAACAACTAGTACTACTGAAGCTGTAGTTAAGCTCCCATATTGATTGTTTACTTGTATTGTTTTCAACCCCATTTCTTAGTTGTGTTGGACTAAAGTTTCTGTTAAACGATGACACAAAGTCTCAGCCCTTAACCTTAGTACATGTGGTCAGTGAGAACGAGACAGTGTGTCAGTATCTTGATGCCCTTGTGCATGGTACCTTTGGACCTAAAGCATCCCAGCCCAGAGAAGACACATTGAGAGCTATAGAGATCAGGACATTTACAACAAGAGTTACGGTTTGATACACATAGTCTTCTTAATTGAATCACATCAATTCTGTGATCTTTATTATTTCATCAGTCTTTGACTCATTCAGCCTTTTGTGCAAACTCTCTTTGTATGATGTAATTTGCTGCAACAAAGAGAGACTCTCCCTTTGTGGCTTTGAATGAGGTTCCCCTATTGTTTCACAGAAGATGGTTGGAAGTTGGCTGTGTGTGTATGGACACTAAATGTCTTCCCATGATCAAGACCTGCATTAACAGGTCCGCCCATATGTATGCCAAATATATCAGCATACCAGTTGGTACAGTTCAATGGCTAGGCTGGTGTCGGTTGATCTATCTAACATATATGGATTTGAAACTCCCATGAGTGATGCCACTAGGGGAGTATATCTACACTAATTAATATCACACCTGGTTGTAAAAAGGGGCACTTTAACCCAAATACATTGTTTTCTTGGAATAATGAATGTTTACCAGGAGTGAAGAGAAAGGAGTCACAGTAGGGTCTTTCATGAATGTGGTTGGCTCAGGGCGGCTCCTGGCCCTGAGCTTAGTGCTAGCACCAACATTATGGGGCTGACTCCAGTAATGGCTCATAACACGGTGCAGAAATAGCGAGAACACTTTTGGCCAGCAAGAAACTTGTGTTCACATGGGTCAAGTAAGTATTGTTAGCCTTGTGCGAGTTACTTCTTTGTAATGTAGGTCTTATTTGACTGTGCTGCAGGCACTGTCCGGGTACTTCCAGCCATGCTCTGGCTAAGCCACAAGTTTTAATCTTCCTTCCCTTTTTTGCATGTAAGACATTGGTTCCCAGCATAGCTAGTTAGTAGTTTCGGAGAAGCATACTCAAATCATCAATTGTGTGTGTGTGTGTGTGTGTGTGTGTGTGTGTGTGTGTTTGTGGGTGTGTGTTTGTGTGTGTCGTATCGCCCTAGCAAACTAAATGCCACCAAATGCTAGGATACGTGTGTGTGTGTGTGCGTGTGTGTGTGTGGTTGTGTGTGGCTGTATATTAAAAATATATATTCTTAAAGGAGAAAAAAATCTATTTTTTTCGAGTGCAGCAGACTTAGAAATCCCAAGAGAACCAAACCTGTCAAGCTTTAATGTTTTACTATTGTGACCACCACCCTGACAACATCCTGCATCAGCTTAAGATATAAACTGTAAAATGATTATGTCAAACAATCAAATGCAGCAGTCGGGAATGGATAGCCTACATTTAAATTTCCTTCAAATAGCCTACACAGTAATAAAAAACAAAAATAGGCCTACCAATAACAATCACAGAATAAAAAACAACATGTACCCTGAGGGCGAACACGAGAAAGCGAATCGAACACAACACGACGCTACATTCTAAAATGTCCCCCCCCCCCATTCTAAAAGTCCTTAAAATATTCATCCCTGGAACCCGGAGGTCAGTCATTCATTAGTCAACACCGGAACACCCGGACAGCTATCAGCGAGCACCTGGACCTCAACGGCTCAGATTTCATCCCCTCGCCAAGAGACACGACTCCTCTTCAGGCCACATCGTCATCACTCCAGCGTTGCCATACCGACCTGCTCCAGCAAGCCGATGTCTGGTTGTTCGGACGCAGACGTTTGTCCAGGCTGTTGTGTCGGACTCGGTGCTTCGTTGAACTCTAGTAGGCACTGTAGCAAATCTACATTCGATGTCTCATATATCTTTGTAACAGTCTCAATAGTTTCATATCTCAAGGTTTGCGTTGTAAAATGCGTTGTGTCCCCTATTTTTCTTTATCTATTTCCATATTTGGAAGTGGTAAAAACTCTACGAAATACATAATTATTCAATTTAAATAAGAAACAACTGAATACCAAGCGATAGAATACCAGGTAATGCTATTCCCCTTTCTTACCATCACCCGGGTTGGTCATCAGGTGCAGATTAGTAGGGAAAGGATGCCACCACGTGGTCGTTTGGCATCATAACATGTACAGGCATGGCGTCCAGTGTCTGAGTTGGCTGTTATAGTGTACTTTAGAGGCTATTCATTGAGAAGGATGTCAGCTGTTGGTTTGACATTGAGGTGCTTATCTAATCACTTAATACTGTCATGTATGAGCCTTCAATATAATAACAGCCTTTGAATTAACTTGTTTCTTAGAGCTAGGCCTATATCTTAATAGATTTACTATTGATACATTTTTATTTTGTCATTGAAGCAAAAACATCTAGGCCTAAATACAAACAAATGAGGGGAAGGATATTTTATTATCCCCATATTTGGACATTGGGCGTGTACCTGAAAACATTAGAATGAGTAAAAGTCTAATTTTGAAGCCTGTACTGCAAAGTCTAAGTGTTATCTAAATATTTATTCAGGATATATACAATGCTTTGGCATCTCATAAAACCTGATGTCCTTGATAGAGCCAGAGCATTTCACACAATCCAGAGTCAATGACGTAAATGTTTAGACCTGCTCAATAGGCTTGGACTTGTCCAGTCTGGGGAACTTTAAACGCAGCCTCAACCTCAAAGTCTGATAGGATTCAGAGAAATCTATGGTAACTGGATCTATATTCGATATATATATTGTTATCTATCCAACCATCTTTCTATGTCTATCTATCTGAAAGGAGAAAATACTAACCTCAACCCTATCTACTTACTCATCTTTCCACAATCTGTCTAAGTTGGCTTTCACACAAACAACATGACCAAATGAAGGGTAAATACTACCCACGTAGTTTTTATTATTCTGTTACAAATATCGGTACTTGGTTGTTTTTTTTTTATCACTGGTGCTTACAATAACACATTCAAAGCAAAACAAAAACAAATGAAGTTACAGGCCAAAAGAAAAAAAAAATGTTTTAATGATAAGAGATACAAATGAACTTGCCATTAAGTCATTAAAGAGTTTATGATCATGTGGGCCCCTGGTCTTAGTGTGACTTCAGGACCACGTAGAGAGCACATTATGTCGGACTACACATTCAATAAAGATTCAAAGAAAAGAGAGGGAAAAGAAGAAGACAAGCAGAGATGGAGAGCTAACAACAACGGACGGGCGAGAGACATGTTCATTTATTTCCCTAGGAAAACAAAACAAGAAAAAAAAGTTAAATCAGGATATTACAAGAGCCAATATCAAACCTATTAATGCAAACTTAAAACAATTGTCAATTTACAAACTTACAGTACATTCTCAAAACGATTAGCTTATGTTTCATAAATCCTGGGGATTACCCCAACATCCAACATTTTAAAAGGAAAAGAAAGAAAGAAGAATTAGCCATTAGAAAGTAAAAAAAACAAAACAAAAAAAAACATTGGTAATGACTCCTCCGCCCCGAATCACCCCCCCCCCCCCCCCTTAAAACCTCTCCCACACCCAGAAAAAAGTCTCTCACTCGATCGGGGCACGTATAGTAAAAAGCTTAGGACAGATGTCCTCTTTAAGAAAGTACAACTAGGACCCCCCTCAAGAGGAGCCAGAACATGTAAACTAGTCTCCGCATTTAGTCTCAGCAACCACCGTGACTTCTACTACAACATGCGGAGCAAAGATAGAAAACATTCACAGCATGTGACGGCCCTAAAATGGTCAAATGGCTGCCAAGTGCCTGGAAGCGGGAATCAAAAAACAAGGGGATGGGGGGGGGGGGGGGGGGGGAGAACGGAGAGAACGGAGAATCGTATGATGGGACAAGGGACGCAGAGTTAGTGGAGTTAGCAACGCTGTGAGCCTCCCCGGTGTCTTCTGTTGCCTGCTACGCGTCTGGCCCGCTGGCCACAGACCAGAGGAATTCTCTGGTGGCCTTGGTAAATATAACATTTAGAATAACAGCACCATGGGTTGCTGTCTGTGGATTTAACCCAGTTTTCCTGGGTCTTCGCTGGGCTGTGGTTCTGGAGGGATGGAGGGGTGGGTCGGGGGTGGGGGGGGGGAGGGACACAAGCATGCCTTCAAGTCTAGCCCGGACCGCGTCGGAGGGAAGATGGTTCCGCAGGAATACAAGCTAATAAGGAGGAGAGCTGGAGACCAGTGGCATCTCGAGCACCGAGACCCAGAACCAGGCCAGAGGAGGAGGAAATAGTCAAATTTGGTCATGTGGACTCGGTTATTTGTCAGACAAGCACAAACAGAAAAGACTCAAGAGTAATTATTTATTGACCGGGTGTGTGTGTGTATTGACTGTTTGTTTGCACTGTGCCAAAATGTCACCGATATGCATTCCAAGTAGGATTTCTGAAGCCAAACGTTGTGAGTAAAAAAAAAAAAAAAAAGAAAAATAGAAAAAAAAAGGATCTAAATCAGCAAACCCCTGCTGAGAGCGACAGACATACCCCCCCCTCCTGGTCGCATCCCATCACCCGTTTCTCCTTCAGATGAATCGCCTTATCACATGTCTAGGCACCTTGATATGCGTTAGAGAGTTCACACTAGAGGTTGCCATGTGACGACATGTGAGGATCACTGTGGAGACTTAGTGGTGCCATGACTCCTCCTCTCCGTGTTGCCATTGGATGATAACAAGCAATCAGGAGGAGGAAGAGCAAACACATAGCTTATACGGACCGGTCTCTTGAATATGACCGTGAAATAACAGTTAACCATCAACGTCACAAAAATAGTTTCCAAAGATATTTCTGCTCAGTGTTCGTTTCACAGGGGTGGTCAGCTTGAATTACCGTGTATTAACATTCTGTTTTTCACAAAGATGGATATTCTTGATGGTATAACTAACCATTTTCGAACCAGAGGTTGTTGAAAAATTTGATGGTTACTTATTCTCTCCTAAATTGGTCTCGCCTTCGGAGAAGCTTCAGAAAGTGGTGTCCGAGTTAAATCTTAAGTTATAACAGCATATCGTTTGTATAATATATGCATTCTTGTTTGGAGTGCCATTTCACTTCAACACTTTACTACAAGTCTGTGGCCGCTTATGGCCATAGACTCTCACGCCGGGCTATATATACTGCTATGTGCCAGAACTGGACTTCAAACCTGTACAATTTTGTATTTAACCCTGTATGGTACATATCTACAGGCTTGGGACGTGTGATTGGACAGGATACTATATACAATTCTGTATATAGCGTATCAGTACTGCATCTGTTAACTGTATTTATACAGGTTTATATAAATATAGATAAGTATATTTCTATGTACATTTTTCATATTTAAACATTGCATAAAGGATAAAATAAATAATACAAATTGTAATCAAATCATACGCAAGTAAGTAGGATTTAAGAAACGCTATACGAGAGCCAAGATAATTCTAGTCAATTGAAACAAGTTAAGGATACTAACAATAATCATAATTATTCAGTCATGAACGGAAAACCAAAGCAATCTGGCATAACGGTATGAGCTACACCACAACGACCCTGCAAGTTGACCACCAGGGGGGAATTCTGGAATGACTGGAGAGGGATGTGTAAGGGGAGCTTCCTTCTGCTCAGGGAGAGGGAAGGTGGAGCACCTGGGTTCTTCACCTCCGGATGTCCCCGGCCCCTGGGCCCTCCTGCTCCGACACCAGCCCAGCCTCGGGGCTCTGCCGGCGGGGACCCTGGCTGCGGTTGCGGGGGTGGGCGTTCAAACCGCCCTTGCCGGGCTTGTCCTTGTCTCCTTGCCGAGGCGGGCGTGGGTGGTCGGGGTCAGGGTGCTGCCGGCGGTGGTCCGAGGCGGGGGCCACGGCGGGCGGGGCCGCGGGAGTAGTCAGGGAGGAGCAGAGGCTCAGGCTGTCGCACAGAGCGCCCCAGTTCTGCTCGCACTGTAGACGCACACTGCGGGTCAACGCCTCTTTCACCTCCTCGCCGCAGCTCAGAAGGATGTTGACCAGCTCCACGTACGGCCTGCGCACAAACATACAAAAACAAACTCAATCACAACATCATGTATCCATACACTGCACCTGCAAACACAGCATGACTATAAACAACAGACACAATGCCTCGACGGTTTTGAATGTACCGCAGAGCACAACAAGGAAACCAGGATGGGTACCGGAAAATAACAAAGTTAATGGTGGTGCGGGGGGATAAAGTGAAGCATTTACTGCATGACGTGTACGCATTTGAGTTTATGTGTGCTGGCATGCAGGCATAGCCATGCGTGGCTCTGTGTGATGGCAGGCAGGGGCAGCTAGGGGAACACCACATGCAGGCGCATGTAAGCGTGTGTGGCACACTCACCCTTTAGGAAAGAGGTCCTGGAAGTGGATCATCTCCACCATGACGGCGACGTTCTCCTTGGCGGCGGAGCAGAGGTTGTGTTTGAGGTAGCACTCCCTCTGCAGCTGGAACACCATCTCCTTGATGGATCCACACTTCCTGCTGATGCAGCTGAACTTGTGCCGGAGTCCGTGGGCCATGCACTTCAGAGCATCTTTGATGAAGGACTTTCCCTGTGCATTGCAGCACACACGTGCACACAAACACACACACACAAAAATCCACACACATGTGGCCACGCAAACACCAACACCCACACACAGACAAACAAACACACACAGATTCACGGCCGTTAAGTCTGGGGTTCTGCAGCTGATGACCGCATGGAATTCATAGCAAGGATTGTGAGGAATTTTTTCCATGAGCTCAACACAAAAGCGACCTTTTCATTGTTGGTCGGTTATTGCATTAATGTAACTGTGTTACTTGTGAGCACCTACTGTGTGTGTGTGTGTGTGTGTGTGTGTGTGTGTGTGTGTGTGTGTGTGTGTGTGTGTGTGTGTGTGTGTGTGTGTGTGTGTGTGTGTGTGTGTGTGTTCTGTGCTCTTGATACACTCAAAATTTTGTTAGAGAGTATAAGCTAGACTTTCTGAGAAGCTGCTCGTGGCGAAATAGGGGGTGTACGATTTTACTGAAGCATATAACCATCTAATAAAATGGGCTAAATTTAACCCCTGGGTTCTCCATGGGGCCAATATGTGAGGCTGACGGACACGTTGAGCGCTGCGGGGCCCGGGTGAATGAGGGCTGGACCAGGGCCCTCGTCTAACCAAATGAAAGGGGAGATGACCATGGAAGACGGCCAGCTGGCTAACCCTGGCCCGGGCTGCATGCACACACACCCAGCACCAGTGAACGAAAGAGATGTTCTGTAAGGTTGCGTGCCTGTGCCTGTGTGTATGTGTGTCTGTGTGTCTGTGAGTATGTGTGTATATGGGTATGTGTGTGTGTGTGTCTCTGCGTGTGTGTACTTTTTAAAAAAACAAAAAACAACCAAATCCCTTTTGGCAGGAAGATTGAATGTTACACTGATGGGAACAAATAGTGCGAGTCAACTATTCATCGTGATTAAAGGGCCGTAAACACGTCAGCGGGCCGCATGGCGAGCGCGTGACGCAGCACAAGGGGGGGGAGGGGGGATGAGGGCCACGGGGGTGCACTCCATTACCTGAGAGTCAAACTTTCCGGCGTTGTGCAGGAACGTCATGCAGATCTCCTGCAGACCCCGGATCTCACACGAGTTGTTCTCGAAGCACTCGAACACGCCGCAGCCCACGTCCCCCGCGCTCACCAGACAGTGCTGGATCTCCGCTGGACACACACACACACACACACACACACACACACACACACACACACACACACACACACACACACACACACACACACACACACACACACACACACACACACACACAGCCAAGTCAAATTCACTCTTCGGGTTTGTTTGGTGTCATTTTTTACTCTTAGCAGAGTGGATGTGTCCATATGCATGAGTGTGCACAAGTATCTATATGCAAGTGTGGCTAAGTGTATGTGCATGCATATACATGTCTCTCTGTGAGTGTGTGCGTGTGGAGCAGTGGTTTCAGAGCTTGGTCTTGCAGAGGAGCGCTGGGGGACAGAGATATGAATGTGTCATTCTGCGCCAGGCTCTGTCTGCACCGCCAAGGCGACAGATAGGATGCTGCATTGCAGATAGGGCCTCCACACACTTCCCCAGGAGGGACAATAAACACACACGTTAGCTCGGTCGCTTCACTAGGTGTGTAGCAACACGTTTGCCATTAGAGGAGAAGCCTCACAGCCTCACACGACTACCACACTCGTTGCTGCGGTGACAAGTTAAATATCAAAAAAGGTTGGGAGATTTTGCTCCCAACCTAGCGAGTGCTGGTTGCAGTCTGTATGCTAACATATGGAGTGGAGAGGAATAGAAAACAAAATGTTGTGAAAGCAGATCAACACCCCGTTGTCGGCTGTTTATATTATGGTGCACAACGTGTTCTTGGGGCGAGCCAGAGGAGTTTGCCAACATCTTTGGAAACATCTTTCTTCACTCAAACTTAACGATTTTACATTTATCACAAAAGAGGGGGAGCGGGAGGAGGTTTAATGTGAAACACAAATCCTTTAGGCTATAATAATCCACTTGACAAAGCGTTGACTTGAGTGTAATCAAACATGGGTGATTTAACTCAGACCTAACGGGTGGGCATGAGAAAAACTCATTAATGTTATAATCAGTCTAAAGTGGGCAGCGCACCGGGCAATTGTAAAAAATCGAATCAAACAAAAACAAAAACATTGGTTTTACTTTGTCACAGCAATTCAGCATTTACATTTGATTCAGGGGTTATGCTTGTCAACAAAGAGCCTGTGTTAAAGCCAGCTTCGAGAGGAGGAGCACTGCTTAGGAGGTTTGCAGGCACTTAGTTAACTTGTAGTGGGCAGCAAAAGTGAGCCGCTGGTGGGTTATGCTTGTGTTGGCATCGCGGGAATGTGCTTGGATCGCATCGTTGCTCGCAACGTGCATTGCGTTACGCATCGGTGGTAACAGTGTGTACAGTGGACCGTACTACTGTTAAGCCTGCGTCGGAAGTGTCCCGTGTAAGGGAGGGGAGACGACGACAACAGTAGAATAACCGTTGGCTCCTTGAAAATCTTATTTCATTATTTGACAAAGATTTTAGGTGCGGGGCAACGCAGTCATTTGTGGTCAGATTTGATTTACTGCGTTTCCGTATTGCAAAGCGAAGAGTAAACAGAACCACGTGATATGGGCTACGAGAACATATAGGTCTGTCAGGTCCGATAGTAAACTAAAGCGATATGGTCGATGCATATGATTGTTACCGGTGAACTGCCAATCTAACCGCGGAGAGTTACAAAAATCAATCGACTTCGGTTGACACACACATACACGCGTATGTGTGGTTTGCATATAGTCAACACGATAGTCAAACGAGCATACATGCTGTCAAACTTTACTGAGGATTATCTAACGTGCCAATATACTATATGCAACACACAGAAACTCCAAATAGGCACTAGTAGCCTACAGTCGTACACGCCAATGCCCTGAAACGCTCACACACGCATGGGCACACATATACGCACACGCACTGGCAAAGATACACACACGGGCAAACACACACACACACACACGCACACGCACACACCTCAATGTGCTGCCGATTTCATTACCTGTTAGGCTACCTTGGGCCGTTCTATTAATAGTTAACTAACATATTGAATTCCCGTCTCCGATTATTTACAACATATCGACTTCCAGGTAGGATAGAAAGAAGAAAAAAACCAAACGCAATCATTATATTTAAGTAAACAACATTAGCATTAGAAATAGCTGGAATCAGATCGCACGTGCAAACACAATCTGTTTTCACGGTGAGATGTGTGGTCAGTGACAGCACAACGTCGACCCAATGCTGTCAAAACACACACACACACACACGGACACACACGGACACACACACACACTTAATGTAGCACATATTCATCTTATCTTACCTGTGTTCTGGAGCGAGAGGCGTCCTTTCTGGCTGGCGGGCTTCTCGGGGGGGCTGTCATGGAGGTCGATATTATCCAGCCCCACTACGTTCCCAAACACCGTGAGAACGAGCAAGGCGGTGATCAGCTTCAGCAACATGATTGTGTCCTCATCAATGTCCCTCAAAACTCTCTGTGGGTGAAGCGGTAAAACGGCGTAGCAGTTCTACAGCCTCTCTTATGTAGAGTGTTCCCCGTGAGGCCGGCTGCGTGTGTCTCAGGGGTAGGGAGTTGGAGCGAGTGGAGCAGCAACGAGTGGATGCTGCTTCCTATATCTCTCTCTCCAAGCCCGGGTGTCAATTTAGATGAAGGAGTTAAGCAGGTGTTGGTCGCTGCGCCGCAACCAATCAGAGACACGGACATCCGCGAACAGGATTTAGGGGGCGTGCCCATAGTGAATGTCCCCCCCTTTTATTCTTCTATAAAACTGCAGCCATGAAGAGGTAGTCATTAGTACGCGCGCTGTTTAGGCTCTGTGTGTGTGTGTGTGTGTGTGTGTGTGTGTGTGTGTGTGTGTGTGTGTGTGTGTGTGAGCGTGAGCGAGCATGCGTCCGTGCACGTATGTGTTTGTGTGCGCGCACGCACGCGCGCGCGTGTGTGAGTGTGTGTGTGTGTGTATGTGTGTGTGTGTGTGTGTGTTTGTGGAGGGAGTAGCCTACCAACTAATATAATGTATCGATATCAACAACATAACATCCACTTAAACGATTGTAGCCTACTAAGACCAGCCAAGAAAAAGGTTGTTCTTATCGTCACTCAATGCCTAAAAGGGACAGAGCGCACGCTGAACTATGCGTTATCTTTGTGACGAAGTGCCTTTGAGCATACCCTTGGACACAACGAAGAAGGGGCGAGTGTGTGAGTAGATGAGTTGAGTCCGACAGGGCAGCAGGGGGGATGTTGATGTTGTTGGCCAACCCTTCCTACAACTCCCAAAACGCATCTTTGAAATCTTATAGTGTTCGAATTGGAGCTGAACAAGGGATGACACTCTTAGGACTTCAATTCATTGCCCCCATCTCGTCTACGAATGCATCCTAACGTCAACATGGTTACGGTCTGGATGCGGACAACAGGCTGGAGGGCGTCCTCGTTCTGTGCGGACAAAGCATATTTTGCCCTGTGTAGAGCAGTGCGTTTTGATCAATGCCCCTTGGAACTATTTACATATTCTATGCCAATATGTTATATTCCATTTATTTCGATATATAGGCTATGCGATATAGTGAGCCTACGATATGTTTGTAATTATAAAATAATATTTGTGGCCGTAATAAAGTCTAAACCCAGATCCTGAAGACTGTCAATGCCATCACCTAAACCCATTTTAGTTTCCCAGTCAATCTTATCCTAAATGACCTAAGTGATCTATGTTTAGCTAAACACATGACGGTGCTGGACCGACGAGGCATCTTAAATCACTCGTAAAGGAGACGTTAGAACCATGCCGCACGAGAACAATTAATTTAATTATTTTCCATCATATCTTTCCCACAGTTTCACACTGGGGGTTCTGCTAAAGCTCACGGAGATGCGCGGCAGTGGTGTCTTAACCACACGGACTGGAATCTCCTACTCAATTCACGTCTGTGGAAAAAAAAAAAAAGAAATCCCCACGCTGCGGACACACCCTCGGTTTGGCCCAATCACAGCGCTCCCCTGCACCACCGCCTTGTAATGCATGTCACCGCGGTGCCTCCTGAATGCACACAGAACCAAGAGAGGCAGCCGAT
>NC_136943.1:12538166-12545666 GCF_949987615.1 Pollachius pollachius | reverse complement strand
TTTGTGTGTGTATGTGTGTGTGTGTGTGTGTTTGTGTGTGTGTGTGTGTGTGTGTGTGTTTGTGTGTGTGTGTGTGTGTGTGTGTGTGTCTGTGTTTGTTTGTGTGTGTGTGTGTGTGTGTGTGTGTGTGTGCATGGTTTGAGGTGAGGTAAGTCAAACTCTTGTGTTTGTAGTGTCTCGGTTTACTCAAGAAAATAAAAGTTTAAACCCCATGAAACCAACAAATCTCACATACAGTTATACCAGTGCCATGTGTATTTTATACACATGGCACACAAAGTATCAGTACTTTTTGCGTATTTGATAAATGTAATACTGTGTGTATTTCTATCAGTACAACCTGTGTGTTTGTAATATGAGAATATAAACAGCCACATAAGTAGCTGTGTATTCCATAGTATTATAAAACATTACACTCAGAGTTCAAAGAAATATTTTCCAACCGTGTAGCCTAAGCCTGGGGTCATGACACCAACAACAATGATGGGAAATGTTTGTGGGTGTGAGGATGTGTATATGCATGCAGCATGGAGATGATTGTGTATGTATGAGTGCGTGCAAGCATTTATGTATGTGTATGCTTGTATGCATACACACATTAGAGCGCATGCACAAATGTATGTGTATTTGTGTGCGTGCTTCAATGTGTGTGTGTGTGTGTGTGTGTGTGTGTGTGTGTCTGTGTGTGTGTGTGTGTGTGTGTGTGTGTGCATGCCTGTGTGTGAACATATGTATGTGTCTATGCACACGTGTGAGTTTGTGTGTGCACATGCACGTGCGTGTGTGTTTGTGGTGAGTGACGATATTCCTGTTTGGAATGACGATATTCCTCATTAGACATGTGTTGTTTAGACATCGCTTCAGATGCCATTGTCTCCTGCTTTGGCACACATGCCCTGACCATGTAATGGGCCGACATGAGTCTAGTCTTGTGAAGACTTAAGCCCTTTAAAATACCCATATTGTCCCGGTGAGAGCACCATATGCTTTTCGTAATAGTTTTTTCCATTCGTTAGATCAAAGGGAAAGGCAACAATTTAGGTTGGTGCTATAAATAACGCGGGCGATATATTTAGAATAGTTCAGAGCAATTAGCTTGCTTGTGAATTAGCGGTTAGCTCCAGATCAAACCAGCATGATCGCAGAGCTCCGTTGCCATGAGGTTACAATTGGAGGATGTTTTGTGGTATTTGTTGTTTACGACCTGTGTTCTTACAGTTTTGATTACTGTGATGGTGTGCGTTGGAAAACATCACGTTTTTCCGTGAGGCTGGGGAGGGGCAGAGGGGGGATAAGGGGGAGGAAAAGCCTTCCAGGAGCGTCCAACTTCCCCTGGAATTCTGGGAATGTTGGCTCCTAATTATGACATCCGTGGAGTGGGGGCTCTCGACATCCCACACCCCCCCCCCCCCCCCCCCCCCCCCCCCCCCCCCCCGCCCCTGTACCACCACCACCCCAAACACAAAAGCCAAGCCGATGCTTGAACTTACACATAAACACAGACTCACACACAAATACACACGCACACACATTCTTACATGCAAGCACATACACACACACGCAGACAAACACACGCACACACACACACACACAAACATAAAAACACACACACACACACCCAAACACACACAAACGCGCACACACACACACACACACACACACACACACAAACACACTAACACACCCACACAAAAACACACACACAGCATCTCTTATTGGTAGGCAACGTCTGGGGAAAAAGGAAAGGGGTTTAAAAGAGCACAAAGCCTTTTTTATATTTTTCTAAGAAATTTGATGTTATTAAAAGTCAAACATATCACTTTCAACTACATTCCTCGCCTATGTTTTCTCATCAGTTTAATCCTCATCCTTTTTTCGTTGAGTGAGAAGTAGTGGTCAATAAAGACAAATTGTAGGCCTATTTTGTTTAACTCTGTACATTTCATTCAGTGGCCTGAAATGGGAGTGGGACAAACGTAAACAGTGGGTCAACTACGTTTTCATCGGCTGCGATGAAAAAAAAGTGTTCATTGAGTAACATTTGTGATAAATAGATCTACAGCCCGTCCTTCAAAACTTCGGGAAAACAATGTACAGGACCCAATCTTTTTATTAACATGTTAGAGTATGTACAGCATGGACCCCTTAAGCCACACATTCACACACTGTCACTCTCTTCTTTCTTGATTCATTCTCATATAGGGGTCAATGTCTGTCATGCACAACAATAGGTGTGTGTGTGTGTGGATGTGTGTCTGTCTGCCTGCGTGTGTGTGTGTATCTGTGTGTGTGTATATGTGGGTGCATGCGTGGGTGTATGTGTGTGTGTGTGTGTGTGTGTGCATGCGTTGGTGAGGGTGTGTGTGCATGCGTTGGTGTGTGTGTGTGTGCATGCATTGGTGTGTGTGTGTGTGTGTGTGTGTGTGTATGTGTTTGCATGCATGGCTATGTGTTTGCATGCGTTGGTGTGTTTCGTGTGTGTGCATGTGTTGATGTGGGTGTGTGTGTGTGTGTGTCTGTGTGTGTGTGTGTGTGTGTGTGTGTGTGTGTGTGTGTTTGTGTGTGTGAAACCTCAATACAAATAAAACATCCAGCAGAACACAGTTGGTGAAATACAGATGTATTACTGATGTATGGCTACTCAAGCTCTGGGTCTCATCTGTTGCTGGGAAAGTGTGAGTTTAAAAGGGCCCTTTATTAAAGATGGCACACAGGGGGCCCTTCATAGGGTGCACATGAGTACTTCATAACATCTGACATAAGCATTTATGAGTGTGGTTACCAGCGGTTGTGGTTTTATCTCGGGGGCTGCATGGTTTATGGGGTCTATCCAATCAGGGGTTGGATTGGGCCATCTCTCTCTCCGTCTCTCCCTCTCTCTCTCTCTCTCTCTCTCTTGCTTTCTCACTCAATCATGATATATCTTTTTATCTCCATCTCTCTTTTTGCTCTCTCTACTTGTATCTTTCTTTCTCAATTCCCTCTCCCCTCTGCCCCGCTCTAAGTCTTTCTCGCTCGGCTTCTGTCTCTGTCATTTTCTTCTCTTCTCTGTCCCAAAACATCTATATCACTCCCTATCGCTCTATATCATCTCCTTCTATCTCCCTTACTCTCTCTTTCACCTTCCCTCTATACCTCTGTATATATAGCTATTTCACCTCTCTCTCCTTCTCTCTCATTCCCTAACCATTCTCTCTCTCACTCTCTCCTTCTCTCTCCTTTCTTCTCTTTATTTCTCTCCCTTTTCCCCCTCCATCTCTCTCTCGTTCTCTACTTTTCTCCTTCCTTCTCTCTCTCTCTCTCCTACCCTCTCCCTGTCTCTTTCTGTCTCTATCTTTCTCTCTCCTCTCTTCTTTCCTATTTCTCTCTTTCATGCTCTCTCATGCTCTCTCTCTCTCTCTCTCTTTCTCTCTCTCTCTCTCTCTCTCTCTCTCTCTCTCTCTCTCTCTCTCTTATGCTCTCTCTTTCTTTCTCTCTATCTCTCTTTCTCCATCCATGCCAAGGCTCTCGTCCACACATCAGTGGAGTAGGAGTTATATAGGAGGGCTATAAAAAAAAAATATATATATAGCTGCAAGCAACATAACCAATGTCAAGCAAGTAGCTGTGCCAGAAGTTGGAAAATAATAGATCATTAAGGAAATGGTGAATTCAGTGAGACAACTGCTGGAGGTCACTTGAAGATATACAACCAGAGTAAAAACTATGCCAACTTCCTACGACAGTGATATAGTTTCATCCCGTTTCTTAGAACAGACACCAGGTGGAAGTAGCTTCAATGTAGACCAGCCCACTACAGCCAATGTAGACCAGCCCACTACAGCCAATGTAGACCAGCCCACTTCAGCCAATGTAGACCAGCCCACTTCAGCCAATGTAGACCAGCCCACTACAGCCACTGTAGACCAGCTCACTACAGCCACTGTAGACCAGCCCACTACAGCCAATGTAGACCAGCCCACTACAGCCAATGTAGACCAGCCCACTTCAGCCAATGTAGTCCAGCCCACTACAGCAAATGTAGACCAGCCCACTACAGCCAAGTTCCTCAAAGTCAGCTCAGTCCCACCACACATATGTGTTGGAGGACGGTGTCAACACTGATGGAAGTAGTAGAACTCTTGCTTAGTAATAAACCATTGGCAAGCTGTTTCCTCAGACAATACTCAGGACCTTGTGGGATCTGACCTACACCACTTGTTTTAGAGATGGGCGTTTTCTACACACTAAATAGTTTTGTCATTGACTCAGGCATTCAAAATGTATGTTTGTTTTTTTGTTATAAAGAAAGTGTGTTTTTGAAGATTATTTTGGAGCGTGACAAACTTATCAAGTAAATATATATATTTAAACCTGAATGATATAGCACATGGTGATAATGGGATCAACCATTGACAGGTACAGGGCAAGCTAGAGAAAGAGAATTTAACCACAGACCTCTGGAATAGACACCATGCACTCAAACCAAAGAGTGGCGAGAGAGAAAATGGTTTGGAAGGTATTTGGACTGATTGACCCATGTGCCTTTCCGTACGTAAAGTTTGATGATTATTGGCTCAAGTAAAGTAGGCCTTTTGGCTCCTTGAAGATCTTTGGACTCATTTTCAGGGAATTAGCCATCATCGCACTTGACCAAATAGAGCCCTCAACCGTAATACAATGGGATCCACTGAAATGCGACATTTCGGCTAAGAACTATGGCTATTTTAGAGAATAGTGGTATTATAGCGCCCCCATGAGGATGCTACGTCTCATCTTCTGGCTGTCCCCGCTGGATTCTAGCGAGGGTACACGAATTTGGAGGGAAATTACGTTTGAGTCCCAACGGCCCAACGGTTTGGAGTTCCAGAACTGTTCTGCGTCCTTTATTCTTTGGGATATTTGGACTCTATTGGAGTCGGATTGGTTCGAATTGGTCAATTGACTCGGGAGAAGATGTGGAAAGCACTTTTTGCAGAAAACGAAGAAAGTTGGAAGACGCATAATTAAACTTCCAATCCACGAGTATAGGGCAAATTTGGCCTGAGATATGGCATTTCGAAATGTTACAACTTTGACCCATTGGTGGCGCTAGAGACTTGGGCCGGTTGGTAACACTTTTGAGGTTTGGCAGCTTGGGACTGCTGTGGACAAGGGAAAAGTGAGCCAGGGGAACACACCGAACCAGCGATGTGGCGGAATAATAATAATCTAAAACTGCAGATAACCAAAGGTTTCTTGCGCTTTTTGGTGCTTGACAACTAAAAACAGAAACTGTTAACAGAAGAAAGCTCATAATGTGGGATCATAGTTCCTGGAATCCGCTGCCGAGCAACATTGGCGGATTTTTATATGGAAGTTCTACGAAAGGCTTTTGGCCTGCGGGCATCAGCAGCTTATCATTACAGTCAGTGTCGTTAGTGCACTCAGCGTGTGTCTGGCTCTCCATTGTGCGAGGCATAGAGCTGTTAGGAAGCCTAAGCGGGCCTGATAGCCTTCTACCTGTTTCAGGTTCTCTTTGGGAGGTGTTTGTGGTCGTTTATGTGCGTGTTAGTGTGTGCGCTTGGTGTATGTGTGTTTGTGTGTGTGTGTGTGTGTGTGTGTGTGTGTCTGTGTGTGTGTTTGTGTGTGTGTGTGTTTGTGTGTGTGTGAGAGTGTGTGTGTGTGTGTGTGTGTGTGTGTGTGTGTGTGTGTGTGTGTGTGTGTGATTGTGAGTGTGTGTGTGTGTGTGTGTGTGATTGGGAGTGTGTGTGTTTGTGTATGTGTGATTTTGAGTGTGTGTGTGTGTGTGTGTGATTTGGAGTGCGTATGTGTGTGAGCATTCCACCTCCGCCCAAACTTCTCAGTTGCGCTCTGGCTGTAAGAAGTCATTGGAGGTATTTTGCTCCAACTCAATGAACCTCAGAAATCAGATCTTCCCAAGGCTATCTACTGCTAAAGAACAGTTATCTGTATTCACCCACACAATTGATCTTCTATCACACGCTAAAAGTTCCTGTTTGGCTGTTGAAACCCTAGCCGAGGTGCCTGAGCTGTGCGATGCGTACATTCAGCTCAGGCCGTAACTGGGGGGGCAAGGCAGCCCCGGCGCAGTGGAGAACAGCTTCATTTTTCTCATGACACTGCAGTGGTAGACTCCACTCATCTCCATGGCGGCCGTCTGCGAGCCCCCAAGCCCATGATTTCTACTGAGCGTGCCCGCCTGCCACGCCATACCTGTGGCTTTGGACGGGAGCGCAGCAGCACAGCTAGTGAGTTGAGGTTGGATGTCTACGGTCGGAGACACAAGCCGTCGATGCGGTCTTAGTGGAGTCTGTCACGGTAGGTTTGGTGAGGAGGGTCAGACGATGCCCCCACCCCCCCGCTCTCCTCCTCCGCCACCCGCATCCTCCTCGACCTGTCTCCTCCTCCCTCTCTTACTTGATCGGCCCCCTTACTCCTCCACCCCTCTCTTCCTTCTCCCCTCCCCTCCTCCTCCCCTCTCTTCCTCCTCCTCCCCTCTCTTCCTCCTCCCCTCCTCCATCCCCCTCTCTTCATTCTCCTCCCCTCTCTTCCTCCTCCCCTCCCCTCCTCCATCCCCCTCTCTTCATCCTCCTCCCCTCTCTTCCTCCTCCTCCCCTCTCTTCCTCCTCCTCCCTCTGATCCTCCTCCTCCACTCTCTTACTCCTCCCCTCCTCCATCCCCCTCTCTTCATCCTCCTCCCCTCTCTTCCTCCTCCCCTCCCCTCCTCCATCCCTCTCTCTTCATCCTCCTCCCCTCTCTTCCTCCTCCTCCCCTCTCTTCCTCCTCCATGGAGCCGGCTGTGAACATTTCACTGAAATGTATTGTGTATGTGACAAATAAAATCTGAACCTGAATCTCCAACCCTCTTCTCTTCCACTCGTTCTTCTCTTCCGCCACCCTCCTCCTCCATCCTTTTCTCCTCCTCTCTTCCTCCTTCAACCCTCTCTACCCCCACCCTTCTCTTTCTGTATCACCCCTCTACTCCTCTTCCCCTCCTCCACACCCTCTCCTCCTCCACCCTTCTCTTCTACCTTTACCCCTCTCTTCCTGCTCCACCCCACTCCTCCTCCAGTCCCCCTCTTCGTCTTCCCCCCCCTCTCTTCCTCCTCAAGCACTCGCCTCTTCCACCCGTCTCCTCCCCCACTCCCCACCTAGCCTTCTTCCTCCATCGCTCCCTCCCACTCCCACTCCCACCAACATTCTCCTCATCCACCCTGACCCCACATCTCCTTCACCAACCTTCGCAAAACGTAATGTCTTTAAGATTAACAGTTAGCCCCCCCCCTCCCCCCCCTATGTGTTGTGGGCTGCAGTTAGCTGCAGTTAGCTGCAGTTAGCTACAGTTAGCTGCTAAACCAACAGCGAGGCCTAAAGTGTAGGAGCCCTGAGCGGCTTAAGGCTTAGTTATGGTTGGATGTCGACACAACGCCATGACCACGCAGTCGCTTTCGACGCAGTCGTGAACCTGTTTTGGTTCTGCGTCGGGTTTTAGTGAGCGGACCAGTCACTCCAGGCCCT
>NC_136943.1:12528166-12533166 GCF_949987615.1 Pollachius pollachius | reverse complement strand
TCATCCCCTCCTTTAGCCTATAGGATAATGAACTCATCACCTCCTTAAGCCTATAGGATAATGAACTCATCCCCTCCTTTAGCCTATAGGATAATGAACTCATCCCCTCCTTAAGCCTATAGGATAATGAACTCATCCCCTCCTTTAGCCTATAGGATAATGAACTCATCCCCTCCTTTAGCCTATAGGATAATGAACTCATCCCCTCCTTAAGCCTATAGGATAATGAACTCATCCCCTCCTTTAGCCTATAGGATAATGAACTCATCACCTCCTTAAGCCTATAGGATAATGAACTCATCCCCTCCTTTAGCCTATAGGATAATGAACTCATCCCCTCCTTTAGCCTATAGGATAATGAACTCATCCCCTCCTTTAGCCTATAGGATAATGAACTCATCCCCTCCTTTAGCCTATAGGATAATGAACTCATCCCCTCCTTTAGCCTATAGGATAATGAACTCATCCCCTCCTTTAGCCTATAGGATAATGAACTCATCCCCTCCTTAAGCCTATAGGATAATGAACTCATCCCCTCCTTTAGCCTATAGGATAATGAACTCATCCCCTCCTTTAGCCTATAGGATAATGAACTCATCCCCTCCTTTAGCCTATAGGATAATGAACTCATCCCCTCCTTTAGCCTATAGGATAATGAACTCATCCCCTCCTTAAGCCTATAGGATAATGAACTCATCCCCTCCTTAAGCCTATAGGATAATGAACTCATCCCCTCCTTTAGCCTATAGGATAATGAACTCATCCCCTCCTTTAGCCTATAGGATAATGAACTCATGCCCTCCTTTACCCTATAGGATAATGAACTCATCCCCTCCTTTAGCCTGTAGGATAATGAACTCATCCCCTCCTTTAGCCTATAGGATAATGAACTCATCCCCTCCTTTACCCTATAGGACAATGAACTCATCCCCTCCTTTACCCTATAGGATAATGAACTCATCCCCTCCTTAAGCCTATAGGATAATGAACTCATCCCCTCCTTTACCCTATAGGATAATGAACTCATCCCCTCCTTAAGCCTATAGGATAATGAACTCATCCCCTCCTTAAGCCTATAGGATAATGAACTCATCCCCTCCTTTAGCCTATGGGATAATGAACTCATCCCCTCCTTTAGCGTGGGGGGCAGTGGGGGTCTACTGCCCTGAATGCCCTCTGGTCGTTCAAGGCCGCCGGCCATTCTGAAGACATGACATAACGCCGTTCAGCCGCTGGCCCCCTGAACCTCAGCTGCCGGCTCACGTCACGGACGGTGGCTGTTACTTTATCCATGTATTTCCTCTGCTTCATCTACACGTCTGCTTTTCAATATGTTTCATTAACCTGGGCTTTATTCTGGGCTGGACTCATTTAGCATGATGATTTCGGTGTGTTGAAATACACCATTAAAGGCCCGAGGGGAGATATGTGTCGGACCCTTGGCCACGGAGGCCCATTCGTTTTCCGAAAGCACATAAAAACGAGTCATAGAGCTGTCCTGTTGCTTGACTCCTCACAGTTATTTTGGGCATCGTACTTTATTCCTAAAAGTCAGTGTGACATTGGCAGTAAACAAACCCCAGCATGTGGGCTCTAGCTCACTATTCTGCATGTGAACCTGCACCGGTACGACCTCAGGGGTTTACGGTCAATAAGACCTCGGCACTTAATGTCTCATAGGCATTCATTTCTCATAGGTATTAGGCGGTACGACCTCAAAAGGCATCAAACCTGTATAATGACCTCATGGGAATCAGACAAACTGACCTCATGGGAGGTCAATAGGCCCATGAAATTAATATGAGGCATCAGGTCATACAGTATATGACATCCAATGGTTGTATATCACTCCTTATCAGTTATACGAGCTTATGGCCTGGCGAATGGTCGTCTTCTCAAATTTGCACCCCTGCACAATTGCAGAGCAGTCCTTGTGCACGTCAGAAGGCTTGTGTCTTACAATGTTCCCGCCGAGAAATTCCTGCCACTCCAGGCATTGGAGGAGTGTTTAGGAACCCACGATCGACGAGAGGCGACTAGAGAAACCGACATCTCGCTGAACCTCGAAGTCTGCTGTCCAAACCCGTTTGTTTGAATGGCAGACATGCACCTGGTGCCAAGTGTAGCCTCCGTGCTGAAAGTTCCCTCTCACCCTGTTGTGCATTTATACATGGACATGCATAAACACACACACATGCATAAACAAACACACACACACACACACACACACACACACACACACACACACACACACACACACACACACACACACACACACACACACACACACACACACACACACTGTGGCCAGCCGGCCCAAGTACAGCGCCCCAGGTGACCAAGGGGAGTGGTGGTAGAGGGGGTATACTGCCGCTCTCCTCTGGCTGGCGCCCGGGAGCGCATTAGTGCTAGGCCCGCTCGGGACTCGGTGTGAGTTGTTTCAAGTTTTCCTGTCAAACGTGTTCATGTTCACCGTTTTATGTGTTGAGTGGCGATCGCTGCCTAAAGGCTTAGTTATGGTTCCACGTTGACGCAACGCAATTACGGACCCATTAAGTCCTTGCGGATCCTCCTTCCGTCCCCCGCAAGGACGGAAGGAGGATCTGAGGTGCGCCGCCCAAAAATGTTAATCTTACGTCGAGGCGACACAGCAGCAAGGGCTGTGATTGGTCTGCTCACTAAAACTTGACGCAGAACCAAAACAGGTTCACAACTGCGTCGAAGCATCTGCGTGGTCATTGACGTGGAACCATAACTAAGTCTTAGGTTAGTAAAAGTTAACGAATAACAAACCGCTCAGTGAGTCTACTTGCAGGTGGTGGACAAATTCCTTCTTCCCTCGACAAGAGCTGCACTGGGGAACAGACTTTCGATTACAGCAACCCCAAAACCCCTAAATTGGATTAACCCCTCAGAGGGGGATTGGCACTACGCCATGGAGTGATGTCTGTGCGTGTACCCCCCTTGGAGGAGACCAGCGTTGCCGGGAACATTATCAGAGGTTTCTTTGTGGTCTCGGAGTAAGAACACTTTCTGCTTTCTGTTGGGCACCAACCAATGCTTGTTCTTTTCTTTAAATAAAAGTGCCACTATGGCTTAAACAGAGTGTTGACTTGTGTTCACTGGAGAAAGGCGGGCCACTCACTGAGACGGGTTCCCACATATGGTGGAGAATGCGGGCAACTTGTCCCCGCTAAGTATCCCAGGGAACACCAGACCTGGTGTAGCCGCAGCTACCACCCAGCGTCAGCAGTGGGTCCAAGCCCTGGCCGCTGTCACCCAGGAAGACACAGTCGAAAGCCTAGCCCTCCCTCCCAGCAAGGGTAGGGGAGAAGCACACACAGGCCCCTATCGACACAGGGAGTGTGGTGACCCTCCTGCCACCCGACCTAGTCAAAGGAAGGCCGGGAGAACCCATCAAGGTCACCTGCGTACACGGTGAAAATCACGACATGCCTATGGCGCCAAGGTGTACCAGTCCTCCCAAGTAGAGTCGTCCGGAGAAGGCGACAGCCCCGCAAGGGATGGTCAGGGACGGGCATTGCCATTTACTCAAGGTTATGCATGGGCAAGAATAGGGATAGAATCCTAGTAAAAAAAATCTGGCCCGTGGTTAAGAGGGATGTCACCCACTACTTTCAGGCATGCGCATCTCCCCGAGACACTTGAAACCCTTTGGTCCCAATGACCAAAGGGTTTGACATTGAGGGGCCTTTCCCCTAAGACCACCCGGGGCCATCGGGGTCATGGTACACTATGCCACCACTAAAGCAGTGATTAGGGAGCAATGCTGCTGTACAGCCGGGTAAGGATAGCAAGGGAGATACTGACAGACCAGGGATCCTGTTTAATGTCCCGTCTTAGTCTCCTTCAGGTCAAGCAGGACAGGCTTGTTGAGAGGTTCAAAAAAACTTTCAAGCAGATGCTCAAGAAGGCCATGGAGACTGGCGGGAAAAACTGGGACCAGATCCTCCCCCATTTACATTTCGCAGTCCGCAAGCTACCCCAAGCCTCCAAGTGGTTCTTCCCATTTGAGGCACAGTATGGCCGGAGACCAAGGGGAGTCCTTGACCTCGTTAAGGACTCATGGGCGAGCCAACCCTCCCGAAATTGCACCCTACTGGACCACTTGGAACAGTTCCGGGAACGCACGGCGCAAGTCTGGCCAATGGTGACTAGGGTTGAGCACCGAAACCCGGTTCCAGTAGGGCACCGGTTCCGATGTAAACGGTAGTAACGAGATCGAATAAGAACGCACATTTTGGTGCCTCATAACGGTGCCTGACTTTTTTTAGCGCCCCCTGCTCCGCCCCCATGGTGTTGTGGCGTCAACTTGCGTAAGTCCTGGGCGGTATACCGGTTCACACCGAATATCGTTGTGTATTTTCGCTGTGATATGATTTTTTTATATACCACCATACCGGTGTATTTGATTACACAACGTTCGGAACGCTGCGCGACACTGTTTCAGACAGGACCCTTTTCAATGTTGCGCTTCTAAACACGCATGGTACGACTGCAACTTTAGGTCCATGACTGATAGCCGTGGTATTTCAGGCCAACTGGTGAAAGAGTGTGTCACGGCTTTATAAACCATTAAGCCTATGGGCGCCTCGGGACGGACGTGTCAACGCACTGCGGCATCACTTACTTGATGTTGTTTTGATTGCAGATCGGCAGGTTGTAGTGTGTGCGTGTGTGTGTGTGTGTGTGTGTGTGTGTGTGTGTGTGTGTGTGTGTGTGTGTGTGTGTGTGTGTGTGAGTGTGTGTTGCGAGCGTATGTGATTTCAAAGTAACAAACAAACTCAAAGCCGATGCATGCATCAAAAACTATCTGCTCAAAACCAAATAAACAAATCAAAAACAGAGTCGCTTATTCGCTTCAAATACTATTTCTTTTCAAAACTTGGGAATTATTACGGTGCGGTACCGAGCGGTTGAAAACAATGTTGGCGTCTCCTGTGGCTGCCTTGTGCACCTGCGATATATTAGCCTACTTA
>NC_136943.1:12518166-12523166 GCF_949987615.1 Pollachius pollachius | reverse complement strand
GCGTCACACCCCTGCGACGTAGACCGTGTCTGGGCCGCGAAGGTCTGGCCGTGGCGTGCGGCGGGGAGCTCAGAGCTATAACGGCTCACAGCAGCAGACGTTTGAGCTAGGGGGGCGGCCGTGCTCTAAAGAGAGCTAATCACCAGCCTGCAGCGGAGGCTGATTGGAACCAGACTGACCTGACCCGGGACACGGTTCCTGCTGGGTTCAGCCCACGCACCCTGGAGGCCCGCACTTTGTTTCCAGTTGCTGATTTGATCAGTTTTCTCCCCCCCCCCCCCCCCCCCCCGCACCGCAGGGACTTAGAGCGAAGGGTGGTGGACACGGCCGGATTTCAGGGGGGGTTAGAATGACGCCACACACAACACGGCCCCCCGTCTCTGGTGAGGAGGTGAGGGGGTCTGCAGAGTCTGAGAGAGCAACAAGGGCTCCCGGGGCCAGCTGTCTATGTGGCGACAGCGCCCCGGATTCACACAAATATGAGCGCTATGCGGACGGCGGTGGAGATCGTGGAGAGGTGCCAGCGCATCTGACACCCCCCCCCCCCCCCAACCAGAACCCCCCCCCATACCCTCGGCTGCACGTGCCGTGTTCTGCATGCGCCGCGCTGCAATGCACCCAAATGGAAGGAAGGAAAACAAGGAACACACTATGCTTTCCAGTCTCGCTTTATAATTTGCTCTTGGTCTCTCTGTCTTTCTCTGTCTGTCAGTCTTTCTGCCCCCCACCCCCCTCTTGGTCTCGCACGTCCTCTCTCCACTTCTCTCTCCCTCTCTGTTTGTGTCCCTGCTTGTCCTCTTCTCTCTCTCTCTCTCTCTCTCTCTCATTCTCTATGCCTCTTTCTCTTCAGCTGTCTCGCCTGCTCTCTCTCTTCACCTCTCGCTTTTTGCACTCTGTCTGTTCTCCTTCCTCGATCTCTTCTTCTTGTTTGTCGTCTTCCTCTCGTTCTCCCTGACCCTCTATAACTTCTCCCTTCTACTTTCCTCCCTCTCTCGCTATGACACTTTCCCTCTAACCTTTCACTGTCGAATTGCTTTCGGAAGGATTCCAATCAGATGAAGACTAATGGGCCTGGAGGTTAGGCACCATACCCTCTGCTCACAAGTGATAAGTAGAGATCCCTCATGATGACTTGTGAAGACACGTGATGACAAGTGATGACTAGTTAATGAATCAAGCAAGACAACAGTATTGTCTCACTGAATCAGTCCCCTCCCCCCACTGCATCCCCCACTGAGTTCCCTCACGTCCGGGCATCAGAACAAGTTATTTTCTGTAAGACTTCTTCAGTGGATCCATTGTTGTCTGGCAGATGTTGCCATGAATGTTGATGCTGATCCCATTGGACAGATTGTATCAGGTTGGCATAAGACGGGGGGGGGGGGGGGGGCAATCATCATTCTGAAATATCCTCAAGGTACCAATGGCGTGGAACCGAAATAGAGCGATCCAAATGCCTCCAGCAGTTTCTTTCCAGGGCTATGTAAAAGAAAAAGCACAAAACACACACACCAAACACACACACAGACACACACACACACAAACACCCCCCCCCACAGACACACACACACACACACACACACACACACAAGCCGCTGCGCTCCTGGTTTTTGCAGCTGGCGGCGTGCAATTTTGGAAGTAATTGCAGATAAAGAAAACATGTCTGGTGTCAATGAAACAAGGGCAGCCAGTTGATGAATGCTCCATTAGCGGTGTGAGCGCTCACCACCTGGTGCACGGCCAGGTGTCCAGTCTAGCGGCCCTGGGACCTCCTGCCCACGGCCACGCCAGCACACTCTGTCCCTGCCTCATAGCCTATGTCATCGTCATGAATGAGAATCAGCGGGTTGTATCGGGGTTGATGGTTGGATGCTCGGTTGGATACAAGGCGGGGGGAACAGTTGTCAACGATGGGTATTTGAATACTATACCCCCGCATTCATGCAAACAATATCGCTGAAGAATCCTGCTTCTTGTGATGCAGCCGTGCTCGTAAGAGAAGCTGACAGCAGAGAGAGCGCTAATGAATGTTGTTGGAATAAGTGGAGGGATGGAGTCCAGCCATTCATTCCACACAGTAATAAATGAATGGTAAATCTGGATCAAACTATATGCGTACATGTATACCAACACATATAACACAGGCAAACTTTCTAACCCATGTATATTTCACAAACACACACACACACACACACACACACACACACACACACACACACACACACACACACACACACACACAGACACATCGCTACAAATAATACAATGGCATCAAGTCAATTCTGTTCCATAAAATTCAATTTTGGATGAAATTATCCATTAACATTTGTAGGGAGTCTAGGCAACTTAGTTCCACACATCCCTCTCTCTCTCTCTCTCTCCCTCTCTGTCTCTCTGTCGCTGTCTCTCTCTCTGTCTCTCTCTCTGTCTCTCTCTGTCGCTGTCTCTCTCTCTCTCTCTCTCTCTCTCTCTCCGCCCTCCCCAGTCTACTTCTCAAAGCTGCATCTTCTCTCTGTTGACAGCTTTTCTCGGCTGAAAAAAAAAACTATAAAAAAGGGAAAGAGAGGCAGCAGAATCACTGAGTAAAAGGGAAAAAGAGAGAGCAAATAACAGCCCATAGAATGTTTTGATTGTGAAACCAGAACATTGGTACAGAACCACAATGGCTGGCCCGAGGAGCCCAGTGTCCCTCCAGGACTTTTCTCCCAGGCAATGATGTAAGGCCATCCATTTCATATGAAGCATTCGCTTGTTGCAGTGTTTACAGTCTATTTATACCTTCCCTGGCTCCTCACAATAAAGAGGCCTATGTTAGCTTGATGGTACTTTAAATAGTTTGTTTGTTTAAAAAAAAAAAAGAGAGGAAAAGGCGGAGGGGTTTGCTTTAATAGTAGTGATAGGTGACTAAAATGGTGGAAAGTGAATGTAAATGTGTGCTTCTAAAAATAAATGTTGAGCTGCCAAACCAGTCTGAGCCATGTCAGACGGGACACCTGGGCTGTGAAAGAGGATCCCGGTTTCTTTTGGACAATCCATAAATGAAGAGCTTGATGAAGTTGTGAGGCACAGACCTGGCAAGTACAACAGGCACATAAAGCATGTGTGTGTGTGTATGTGTGTGTGTGTGTGTGTGTGTGTGTGTTTGTGTGTGTGCTTGTGTGTGTGTATGTGTGTATTTGTGTGCATGCTTGTGTGTGTGTGTGTGTGTTTGACATCTTCAAATTACGACGGGTGCCATAAGCAATTAATGTGTCGCTCTGCATGGATGCTGCCTGTTCGTGTGTGTATGTGTGAGTATGAATGTGTGTGTGTGGGTCTGTGTCTGTGTGGTCCTGTGTGTGTATGAATGTGTGTTTTTGGTTGTGTGTGTCTGTGTGTGTATGAATGTGAGTGTGTGTGTGTGTGTGTTTGTGTGTATGCAAGTGTGCGTGTGTCTATGTTTGTGTGTGTGTGTGTGTCTGCATATGTGCGTGTGTCTATGGTTGTGTGTGGGTGTGTGTGTATGAATGTGTGTGTGCGGATGCGAGTATGTGCGTGTGGGTATGCGTGTCCAACATGCATGATGTGTATTTCATCATATCCTCCATGACTCCATATCTCCGCTCCATATCTCCATGACTCGAGCGCACCGGCATCTCATTGTGTCTGTGCGCTCGTCTCCCTGCCGCGTGCACGTGGACCAACAATGTGCGCCCTGCTTGGTCACTGGCCAGTGTGCATGTGCTAAGCACGCGTGTTTGCGGTGCCAGCCGGGGCCACAGTGTGTACTATGCTGCAGAATAAACAAGTCTCCCTGTGTCCACAGTCTGTAATTAAAGCCATATAAAAGTGCACACGCATGCAGTTGCAGCTACACGTCAGAGGCCTCAAACCGCCCCGCTCCACTTAGCCTTCACCAGGAGAATCTCCAGTGGACGGCCGCTCTGTAGCTCACAGCTCCTTGATATAAAGGGAACCAGGGAGCAGTAGATCAGATATGTCGCATGGGGTGCGGTGGAAGCGGCATTTCGGCTGCTTCACTGCTGTCTTTGTGAAACCCTTGCCTTTTTTCCCCAGACGGTTCCGTGATGGTGCAACATCTGATGGGGACTTTGCTTGGACCTGAGCTGTTTACATACTACCGAGTCATTAAAGAGGGAACTTAATTAAATGGGACAGACAGGGATCTTTAAATATGAGTTATTAAAGAGCCGGTAGGGAGGGGCATCTTGCTCAAACCGCAGACAAAAGGGTTCGAACCCCAGAATGTTTTGGCGGGTGGAAGTCAAACACCTTAGACATAAGCTGACTATGCTGCCTCCTACGGCCTTGAGCCCACTCAGCAGCTCCAGAGTCCTGGCTTTAGATTATTTCTTGGCATTATACATGAAAACCCTTTGCAAACATTTGGAGGTTCCATGTAGTCAAGGCTTATGGATGGCAGGTTTCGGGGTCTGGCTGCTGATCTCCAGGCCATGAGTTGGACGCATTTATTCAGAGCATATACCATGAGTGGGTTCATTCATTGCAGGGGTTGTCCCATTGGGATTCTAACCCCTAACCCTAGCATTGTTAATGCCATGTGATGTTTTGTTGTATGAGTGAGATCCAATAATAAGCCATAATTAGGCATAATCAGGCGTATGTGTGTCTGTGTGTGCTTGTCAAGCCCATTCAGTCAGTGATGTCAGTGCACCACCCAATATGTACTGCACAGCTTCTTTAAGGGATAGGCGTGCAAGCACTAAAATGATACAGCTCTAATTAAGTGGAGGTGGATGTATGTTATTGTGAGGGTTCATGCAGGCATTTAAGTTTGTGTGGTTGTGTGGGTGTGTGTGTGTGGGTGTGTGGGTGTGTGGGTGTGTGTGTGTGTGCATGTGTGTGTGTGTGTGTGTGTGTGCGTGCGTGCGTGTGTGTGTCTGTGTGTGTGCGTGTGTGTGCGTGTGTGTGCGTGTGTGTGCATGTGTGTGCGTGTGTGTGTATGTGTGTGTGTGCGTGTGCGTGTGTGTGCGTGTGTA
>NC_136943.1:12483166-12513166 GCF_949987615.1 Pollachius pollachius | reverse complement strand
ACTGGAATAAAGGACTATTTTAATCAAGTGTGTAAGAGCATTTAAAATCTATATTAAAATGACCAATGTGATACAAATACAAAGAAAATACATCTCTTTAGGGGCGCAGGCATTTTTGTTGTTGAGTCGTACAGTCGGCCTCACTGAACTCGCTCTACTTTCAGAATAGCGAGTGGGACCGACCAAAAGGGGGCGTGCCTCTGTGAAAGGCCGCAAGAAAGCTGGGAGATTTACACCTTACAACTATGACGTACCAGCGTACCATACAAAGCTAGCTCAGCCCATAGCTTATGAGATATTCAGAAACTATAGTAAATAATTTTTTCTGGAACACTTCTGGAAACAAGAGAAAGCCGTAGAGGAACATAATAGATCAATTCAACAACACAAACGGTACAATTGTTTTAAGAAGTAGTTTTGAAGGTAGAGACTTTGGAAAATAAAATGCATAACCAGGCTTGAGTTCTGTGCAGACTATAAATACGACATACTTAGAGTTCAGTTATACAACACATTACTGTCGCAAAATAAAGGATAAAGGAATAAAGGAACAGAGATAGAGGCAGACAGACAGGCAGACAGACAGACAGACAGACAGACAGTAGAATTTGTGATTACAAGTTGGCCTACACTGTTGAGTGATGCTGCCATCACCTGGTCAATCAGAATATTTAACTACTTAATAGTAAACTCAATAGCACTTATCCGTGCATGACTTGTCCAAACAGCAAGTAATTCATGAAACATTTTTTAATATATTAACATTGAAATGTGTCGAAAAGCAGTAGTATCACTTATTTACCAAAATAATGCTGACCGCTTTAGGCCCAGCTCCAAGCTCAAAGGTTAAGAGTTCAAACCCCGGACAGCAGTCCTTGAGATGCCTTTACCCTACTAGCTAATTAATGATGCATATCCAAACAAATGCACTGTCTGCTAATGACTAAACAGTAGGCCAGATTATTTAAATCTGACTTAATTGCACACACTTGTTTGACTACATCATATAGGCCTACACAACTGTCCACTGAACTCTGTTTACAGGGATAAAAAATAGTAGAGAAAAAAAAGAAAAGAAAAAGAGCAACATTTCCGTTAACTTCAAACATCAGCTGCAGCGATTTGTAGACAAAACTAAAGCAGGCCGCATGGCCCATCAGTCGAAGGGCAGCGGTCTAAACACGCCCCTGGGGGGTTTCACACCACCTTGAACCCCGCGGCTCTTCGTGTGATACCTTGCCAAGCCTAAGAACATGAACCAGGGCGTTGATTTGACTGCTCCCGTGGGAGTGGGAGTCTGTCGAGCGCCACCGGGGGTTGGCCTAAAGGATGCTCCTGCTGTTCCCTGCTGCACAACCACCCCAGAAGATGAAGACAAACGATGCGCAGACAGATGGCACTTGACACGGCTGCCGTTTCATTGTATATACCCTTACCACGAATCCGTAAATCACCTAAATTCAGTTTACCCGGTTGGTGGCTGAGAATGCTTTCAATATCGCATAGTTAAGGACACACAACTTATTTAGGCCACCAAAACGCACGACCGCCACCACGGAAGAAGTAGCCTACAAAAAAAAAAAAAAGAAAACGTGGGACGTGTCCCGCTAGGAGCATCCACTAGGAGGCAGTGGAGCTCAAAGATTACTACTGAATGTTGGATGGGAACGAATCATTGCCAAACTATTTCCTCCTTCCAACATAACTATAGCCTTGATGATATTTCAATCTCTGGTTAAGAATTGTATATTGGTCTATGTGATAAATGCAGGCGTGACATATTGGGAGTAGGGTTTCCATGGCCCGGCCTTGGACCCAGCATTAAGTGGACCGTGTCTGCCACTAACCAATACGTGAAGGCCTATGGGGTTAGAACATGCCCGTTTAAACGAGGGAGAGCACTTCAAAATAAAAACAGGTGGAGGTTTGAATTTCCGCAACTCTGATATGCTGAGAATAGACGACAGCAAGTCGCGTTTAAGGAGGGCACGACCTCATGAGCGACCATGATAACGCAATCATTTTCGCGAGATTTAAATAATAATAGGCCTATATTTTCTATTCAGAATGCCGAAAGTTAGATAATAAAAAAGTAAGTAGGCTACATATATTTTTGACACATCCCTTTCATAATACTTAGGCCTATATGCTGAAACAAATGGATTCGGTTTCTTCTTATCATAACAATATTCATAAACATAATATTCAGTATAGGCCTATTCACTAAGAGACAATAAATAGAAAGTAAAAAATAATCCATTCAAATCATCCGTGAAAAAATAGGCATGTAAAATAAGTATTTGAATCCAAACCATTGTCAAGCAACCAAAATGTTCTTTTAGAAGGCTTAATCCAATGGATGGACGAACATATTCAGAGACAAAACAGAGATTTAAAATTACATTTTATGTACATTTTTGTATACACCTACATTCTGTTCAATAATGTGCACAACAACGAAAAACAATATCCATCACTCAATAGTAACATTTTAATAGGCTATAATCATCTTTACGCGCAACCCAACACACAATGCAAAGGCCAAATTATATTTTCTGCATTGACTTGAATCCACTTCGACGGTCTCTATCTTAATCAGCCGAGTTTATCTTAATAGGAACAATTACCAAAGAGCTAATGGGTTTAAACAACCTTTGGCCCCTAGGACCCAAAACACCAGCCCATTTCAAGTGGACGTCTTCCTCACTAGACAGAATGTGTGTGTGGCACACTCACACGTACAAACACACACACGCAGACACACACGCAGACACACACACACACACACACACACACACACACACACACACACACACACACACACACACACACACACACACACACACACACACACACACCGTTCGGACACAGCCTCGCGATGTAGCGGAAGTTTTTAAGCAACCTTATCTATCGCTTTATCTGAGTTGGCGATGTGCTGCAGAGAGACGGGTCAAAGGGGACGAGGAGCCGGAGCAGCTCAGAGCATTAGGGATGTGGAACACATGTTTCTAGACCTGTCACGTTATATTTACAGTGTGCAAGAAATAGCCACTGCGAGTGAAACCTTTTGATTTACTTTGAATCAGTCTGAAATAAGTTGTCTAAAGCGTAAAACTGTCTTGGGCTTTGGTAAAAGAGTGTCGTTTTAAGGCTGAAACCTGACCCCCTGACCTAGCTTTCTTTCCACGCGTGTATACGAGCCGCAAGAGAAACTCTCAAACGCAATACATTTTCTCGTGCTTACCATCTTCGTTTACTTTATTTCTCCAATTATTGCCGCTAAAGACAAGCTGGTGTTGACTCTTGCTGCTCCGCCTAAAACATTTCCCGGCCATTTATCAGTTCGCAAGGCGCGCAAATAGTCTTTAAAACTATAAACACCATCGCCGAGTCGGAGACAGGCGACCCATTTAGCCCGTGGCTGTGCTAAACCCTGGAGATAAAACAAATGATAATACTGTCTGTCTCCTGTGGCCCGTCTCCACAGGCATTACTGGCTTTAGTGCCAACACAGTGAAAGCAGACGGCACTGTTGGAATTGGGTAATTACGCATTAAATAGTTTTTCAAATCCATTTGCTTGTTATTGCATACATGTGCGTCATTAATAACAACTAACCAAACAACCTATAGACATAATAACCATAATCCAAATGTATTGGAATATTTCCAATACAACCAAAGCGTCAGCCATGTGGGGAAAAAAAATAAGGATATTGAAAATGAAAAGTCGAAAAGTGTCGGGGCCTGCAGCGTGGGTGGGGAGGTGCGGGTTTGTTGTCATCTGTTATCACGTCCTGATAAGCCGGCCAGTGGCACCAGGATCTCTCGCAGGCAGACGGCCGACTGTGTTGCTCCTGGTTTCAGGTTCCATGTTCAGAGACCAACCTGTTGTCTCCTTCTCGCGCTGATGCTCGTCTACCCCATTTCCCGCCCATCAAATATCGGAGGCCGCTTGACACCGACAACACACACACACACACACACACACACACGCACACGCACACATTCTCTCTCTCTCTCTCACACGCACACACACACACACGCACACACGCACACACACACACACACACACACACACACACACACACACACACACACACACCTATTTATTTCGGAGAGCATTCTAATTGAAAGTGTTAATGTTAAAATGTAGAACTGTACGAAACAATTGCCGCAAGCCTGGGGATTGTGTGTGTAAGCGACAGACATTGAATAGATAGAGTGGTAGACCCATTCACGTTGGCTGATGCAGCGTTCAACGTCACCAGACGTGCCTGCACCAGTGGTTGGCTCCAGGACGTCCCAACTGCCCCCCCCCCCGCCCCCCCTCCTTCATCTCTTCTGCGTCACCGTGAAAAAGGGAGGCCCGGAAAAAAAGTTAGGAGACTAAGTTGACATTTGAAATGCACACTTCACTCGAGATCATCCCGCTATAACAAACTAACACGTTTGTTTCAATAAATATTAGATTAATCCAGAGAGTTTACAGAAAGTCTTGGGTTGCCTCCATATGAGGTTAATAGGTGTCGGCAATGTTTTCTAACATCAGCACGTCCACCCCCTTCTCTGTGAAGGACATATTAAACTTGGAGCAGAGTCATGGGGACATGGCTTCCATGGACATCATATCGTCTCGGATGGACTGCGCCCTGCCGACCACGTCCTGCATGCTGTCTCGCTTCAAGCAGGAGTCCCTCCTGGAGGTTTCGTCCGGAGCCTCGGTGTTCGGAGAAGACCTCCAGGACCCAAAAGTCAGCCGAAGCAACGCACTGAATGTGGTTTCTTTTTATGGGAAATCGTTGAAAGAAATGGACAAAGATGGGAAATCGAACTATTTCAAGCAAAAGCACAGAGAAGGTGAGTCAGCCATTATAATCTATTAAGGAAAAGAGGCAATGAGACCACACATTCTCATTTTAATCTGTCCTTGAGTAAAATACCATATTTAAGTTATTTTTTCCATAAATTACTTAACAATCCGATACAAATACACAGGAAGAATTATCAATAGCATATTTTAATTAACCAAAAACACACGCTGATTGTCGAGGTCCATCATCGACGAGCTCTCTAAAGAAGGCCACACCAAAGTAGGCCGCTGTAATTAATGCATAAAAATACCGGAATAAAACCATATCTCCTTTGTTATTGCATAACAATGGTTTTGACTTGTGCATTTCGTTTCCTTTTATGTGCTTAAGACCTCACTTCTCTAGATGCTGCGGCGGACATACGAAAGACCCAAGAGGAGGCTGAGCACCCTAAGCTGAGGAAGCGGAGAAAGCCCAGGGTGCTCTTCTCCCAGGCGCAGGTCTACGAGCTGGAGCGGCGCTTCAAGCAACAGAAGTACCTGTCCGCCCCCGAGAGAGACCATCTGGCCGGGCTGCTCAAACTCACCCCGACGCAGGTCAAGATCTGGTTCCAGAACCGAAGGTACAAATGCAAGCGTCAGAGGCAGGACCAGAGTCTGGAGCTGGTGGGTCTGCCCCCACCCAGGAGGATCTCGGTCCCAGTGTTGGTTCGGGACGGTAAATCGTGCCTGGCAGACACGGTCAACTACAACACGTCGTACAATATGGGCATGAATCATTTCAGTTACACCAACTATCCCACGTTCACGAATTACCCAAACCCGGGCTGCAACTCAAACTATGGGTACAGCCACCCAGCAGCCACAATGCAAACCATCCAGGGGTCCTCCGGTAACGGGGGTTACCTGAACTTTGGGGAGCTGAATAATGCTCAAAATACCTTTTCAACCAGTAACGGAGTGCCATCGCTACATGGCATTAGGACATGGTAAATATGAACACAATATAATCTATTTCAATAATCCGATTCATTTGCCAAATGCATGTGTGATTTCTATTTATGTCTTTCAGAACAGTGTTTGTTAGAACTTTAAAAGGTAGGCTTGATTGGTGTTTTTTCTCCAGTAAACCTGCAGATTTTAGATTTATGTACAATTCTGTTGAATGAATTGTGTTTGATGATGGAATTAACTTTTATTTTTTTAAGAAAAGAGCCACATTAATTTCCCGAGGTCATTTACACTTAATTTTTAAGAAAAGGCCAGCAATGTATTAGGTCATGTCTACGAAAATATTTCCACCATTCGCCTTAAAAAAAAGTCTTTGAGCCTTTTTTTAATGTGTAGGCCTAAAAGTGACTTTGTATTGTTGTCATATATATAGCCTACACACACACCAAGGGTTAGATAATAATTATCAATAAATAGGCACATAACTAATTTAACCAACCTATAGGCACTATATACGTTTTGGGTAGGAGGCTATAGCCTATATTACCTTAAGGCCTAATTTAATTACATGTCGTAAAATCCCATATGGTTAGTCTCGGGTTATAGCGTTGAAGTGGCTGTTACCCAACTTCCTTCAACTTGCTCAGATGGGGCTAAAAGGTTACTTAAGTTTACAAATATCTCGATCGTCGGCACGTATGCATTAGGGCCTCAATGCGGTACTAAATGTTTTCCTTCTAGAATTGACATTGGCGCATACGTTCAGTGTCCAGGTTTGTGTTGAAATGGATTTTGACCCGGAAAACTGTAATTCGCTTCCGGAGTGGTTTTAAAAGTTTTAATAAAGGTTAGAGAATATTTTTTCTATGCCAACATCTATTGTTTCAGTTTATATTATTAAAGAATATAATAAGTGCAAGATTGACATCGATATGTAAAAGATTTGATCAATAAAATGTGTAAGTTAAAATAACTTTCTTCATCCTATTAATAACTTGCATGTACTTTTTAACACTTTTTCTGTCAGGCTCTATAACTATTAATGAATTACATTTTTTTGTGGGTTTAGGAATACCTTTGGTAAATATCAAACTCCAACAAAATGCTAAAGCTCAATAACTTAGCAGACGTTTTTTTCCAAAGAGATACACAGCAGTACATTTCTCCAAAGAAAGATAAACAATATATTGCTGTCGGTACAATAAAGATGTTAATAGAAACAAGTGTCCAGAACTTCACAATTACTTCTCATCTAATAAACGCCTAGTCAAACTTTTCTTCAAATGAAATCTCCAGAGCAAGAATAAGGGCGTTTGATTGACGCGATCACTTGGCTACATGCCTGAATAGTCCAATTTGCTTTACATACAGACAAGAGTCTAGCAGAGTGTGTCTACTCTACATGAACAAGCCAAATGACACCACTTTAAACAGACAAGAGCTGTTTAGCCATCCCCTAAGGCTTAGCCAATCCAGCCTAGGTATTGTCCCATTGGTAAACATGCAGGTATATCAACTAATTGTTCATTTAAAAAAAACAACCTCAACCTTACATTGATTTCTTATTTCTGAAATAAACACTCTTAAGGCAATTACAGCTGAAGGCTGTAAGGTCATTATAGACTTGCTCCTATTAGGTGTTGAAAAGGCAAAGACAGATAGCAGTCACACAAACCTAAAAATATCTCTCCCCACACACACAGACACACACACGATTAATCAGCTTTTCCGGGTGTTATCTGCAGAAGGGCAGGGAGGCATGGTTCTATTGCGACCATGCATAGGTTACTGCCACTGTGGTTCCTATAACCGTTTTCACTTTGCTGTATGGACAACGCCATTAAACAGCACACTACACGATGGGGGTAGTAGGACACTGGTATGGTTTATTGGTCCATGTAAGCCTTACAAATACTGCAGGTTATATAATAACAATTCAATTGCAAACAGGTGATATCATATATAAATAAACATTGGGATAATTATTAAATAATGTAAAGCTCCAATTCTCAAAAATAGTAATTTCTTAAAATTGGTTAAATAAATGTAACATCAAATTACAGGATAATTACAGTGCAAACAATCACTGTTGGGATTTTAAATATTGAATACAACCAGATATGTTCAATTCAAGACACTCAATATAAGTGTGTTAAAATAAAATAGTATTTATTTTCTGACCGGATTATTATTACGTTAGTAACTAGGGAGAGAAGGGATTGACAAAAAATGGAATAAAGAAATTATATGGTTAACCTTTAAGCTTTTCCATATCTAGCTTTGGGCAATAAAAGGAAAAAAGGAGGAATATTAACAACAATATTAAAATAGATATATTTTAAAACCAGCTAACTCTACTGACATTGGCCCTCATACACGGCAATGCACAGCATCACCAAAATAATACAGAGAACTACAGCTCACTTCCTGCTACTGGAATATTTGCGGAGAACACTAAAACCTTAGTGAACCAATGTGCAATCAGTGCTTGCTTTTTTGAGGCAATGGGTTACCGGAGTGTGATTGATCAAAAGATATCCTACGGAGTACACCTAGACAGCACCACAGGCGTACAGCAGAGCACAACATCCACAATGCACTGCACAGAGTCGGCTCGCTAGTAGCAGTATTCGAGTATTCGACTTCAGATGGGAGGAGATAATACAGAGTTTGGAGTGTGGGTGGGGGGGCTTCCCATGGTGGTCTCCTACAGGAAGGGGAAGAGTCTTTTCTTGACGATGTAGAGCACGGTGGAGAAGAAGAGGGCCAGGGCCAGGAAGATGAGCAGCTTGTCGGTGAGCTCCCGACGGTTGTACTTGGTAATAAGCTTCCTGCCCAGCTGGATGGTGCCCGTCATGGCCTTGAACTCCTCGTTGGTCTCCTGGACCGTCTTGGAGGACGTGGCTGCGAGGGACACACGCATCGTCTCTGCCGGTGAGCGTTTGGGTTTGTTTGCTAACGCTTGCAAAAGAGGCACTGCCCACTCAAAGCGCCGGAGGAGAGTTGTAGTCGAATATGCTGGTATCATTTTCAATATTTCACATGATTAAAATAACTGGCTTTTTCATTGTTATATGGCCATTAGTTATTATTACTTACTCATATTTTGTTTTATTGTGTTGCTGCTGTTACACCCATTTATTTTTTTCAAATGTAATTCAAATTTGATAGAATCCTGTATTTTCTTATCTGATCATCCTTTAAAACAATGAAGCTCTGAATCTAGATGAAATAAATTGTGTCTGGTACCAAGCCTTTAGCAGAGACTTTTAGGCAAAGAGTGACTTTTAGATAATCGTCTGTAGCTGGAATGGGCGATTCTCAAGGAGGCCTACAGGTAGACTGTAGACATTGGGGTACATCCCGTAGTCATTTTCAAAGACACTATGCTATCCTTCCCCTTATAGTTTAAAGCCCTTCCCGACATTGAGCCTTGGTCTGATGCCATCCTGTCCAAAATAAGCTCTTGTGGTACTTTGAAAAGCCCAGTTTCCCTCACGTATTGTATTGCAGTTGTGAAGCACGGCGAGAAATACCCTTGATCATCCAGCGGATGACCTCAGCCAGCTGAACCCAACCCGTTTAACAGATGGGGACAGCACACAAAGCACGCCTAACTTTGCTAGTCATAACTGTATTTGGCCCATAGGCAGCGCGGTTTCCGCTTTATCATTTTGAACTTTGGACTTTACACTTTAAGAACATAACCTGATGTTGTTGTATCTCTGGCTGCTCCCAGATTTGTTGGATAATTAGGTTAGCGGAAACCAACTCACCCAGTGTTGTCATGGTGTCCTCACTCTGCTCCACCTGCTGTGCCATCATACGACTCATGCTCATCAGGCTCTCTGTGATGTCACTGGAGGTCTGGGTCAGATCCCCCTTGGTCTTTTTCCTGGTAGGGAAAGGGAAGAAGAACAAGTCTATTCAATAACGTCATAGGTGTACCTGTATTTTTCCATTAAGTGAGCACCTAAAGGAATAATGGTAAATTACGTTTCATAATAGCGATTAGTCATAACTCATTTATAAGCCTTTAGTTAACGATGAACTAATCATAGTTCATCGTTAATCATTAACAAAATACGAATACAGATTTGTAGATGTTAGTTAATGACAATCTTAAAGGGCTCAAATTTGACCACAAGGTATGATGTAAAATCGACCCTCTAGGGACATCAAATGAGAGTGTCCACCCAGATGTATGAAAGATTGATCAGCCTACCAGTTGGTATTAATGATTAGTTCATCAATAACGTAAGGCTCATAAATTACTTTTGCCTGAACGTTATTATTTAGTGGACTGGATTACAATACTACCAGTAATACCTATAAAGGGCATTTTAATGAAGGAAAATATTGTAATTTACATCTCAACTCGTCATTTAAACCTTTGTGCATTTAAATTTAGATTATTTCTAATTATTTCACTGTTAGTCTAAAATAAGATAATTTGATATTTGGTTGATAACTAAGTTGCTACGGCGACATTTTTGTTTGATGTGACCTAGACCCTCGAAGTGGAAGCTCACCTTTTCCTCAAAGCATCTTCTCCATTAAGCAGAGCCTCCTTTTCCAGGGCATCGATTGACATTTTACTGGTCAGGTTTGCTTTTCTCCAAGCAGTTTGGTTACTACAAAAATCATAAAGCAACGTATGGGTGACAAATACCTTCTGCTTAAACGACTTAAGCCTTATCGACAAATATTCATTGCTAAACCATATTATATTGATGAACTCAACCCTATACTAATCGAGATGCACTTTACCTGATCATCTGTTTTCGATGTCCCTCTACCTGCTGCAGTAAAGCCTGCTTATCCGACTCCTTGTCCTGCTCCAAGCCCATTTGCTCTAGATCCTGTGGCAAAACACCACCCAAGTTCAAGCGTCTGTGGTTGTGTACCTTCACTTTAGATAGAATAAATATTCATAATGCATGTTACCTGTATCCGCAGCCTGAGGTTCTGGAAACTCTCTTTCACTTTTGAATTGAGTTCTGTCAGTGTGCTTTGAGGTCCCGTACACTCCCTTACATCCTAGTCGAATATTTAACAGATGTCACTCTGGCAACGGAATAACAGTATACATCTCGTCCAAAAACAAGTTATCACCTCAGCACAATCAAATGTGAACCCAGCGGCGGAAATACTTGCTATTTTTGAACAATGTCGCCTCTCCCCGATTAACGAGGGGTACACACATGACAAATTAAACGGTCCTTGCGTAGTATATGATGATACTTAGATAGCCATGACATAATGTTCTTACCTGGACGAGGGCCTTTATTTCCAAATCATATTTAAGTATTTCTTGTTCGCATATTCGGACGTGTACATCCAAGCACGCCATGTTGGCCGGTTGGTGCCGCTGCGACTACGGCAAGCATGAAGCCCGCTGATCAGATTTGACTCATGAACTAAACCTTTGATTCGCTTCCTAAACATTTTGCTTTAGTTCAAGTCAAAACAAGAGAACTCTACCCTTTTAGATTGTCTTAGCAACACCTGACACACAATCGCACTACATCTGATAATTTATTATTTCATTTTAAGCATATATACATCACTTACAAATACAACACAAACAGAGACAACTCTGAAGAAACATCTAAAGGGACAACCCATTCTAAGGAAAAATACTCTTTTAAGTTATTGTAAAGTGTCCACAATCCTTTTGGAATCTTTATTCCAAGACACCACTGACACAAACAGTAAGGCACACATTTGAATGCAGGTTAACAAGTAGCCAAATTGGTCAATGAGGAGTGAAAGGCATGTTCTCCATTGGGGTACAGCATCAACTTGGGTCCATCGATGAGAAGTCTATAGTCTGCACACACAAAATATTGGTTACAGAAATATCTAACATGCCAGAGCAGATAGGGTGTGCAATTCAAACTACAAAGTGAAATACTTTTTTGTGTTATCGTGTTTTAGTCCCAGTGGTAGCGGAGGTACCAGATGGTTTCATTGGATAGGGCTGGTCCGAGCAGTGGATTCAGCTGGGCCAGGATAGCTATCAACCAACTGTAGGGATCACAATTAATGCAAACCGATCAAGAGTATTCTGAAAGTCATAAACTTAAAATGAAAATTATTTTTTTTTCAATTCTAGCAGCTTTTTGTGATCATTATAATTCTAATCTAATGTTTTGTCTTATAAAATGTAATATTAGGTATTAACGGGTTATCACAGGATGGTAAATGAGAGCCACTGGGCGACATTACTTCTCGTCTCTACTGCCCTCTAGCGTCCTTTGAAATGTAACTTGACTCCGTCGTTAACTGAATCGTGTGAAATTGTAAACCATTAGGTAGAAATTTAGAAATGTGCCAAAAGTGATCAGCCATATATTCTATTAATATTATTTATATATTCATATATAATCACTACACCATCGATTCAATACACAAAACAGTTTAAAGACAGTCAAATGTGAGCAAACATCGCTTTTCAAACGTAACAAGCTTTCGCCGACAGTCTGTCAAGTTTTCATCTGCTGTCGTTTCATCTGCTGTGGACCATTAACATTTTCTTTGCAAATGTGTGTAGATTTTACTTCAAACAAAAAAAAAATTCTAATCATCCTTTGAAACCTCACTTCGAGTGAACAACATCACATGCTACAGGTTGGAAATACTTACAACAGGTAGCAACATACGGCTGTCATTACCAGCATGGTTACAATCACACTGCAATAAGAAACATATGGGAAAGGAATGGTCAACCTTCAGCGGCATAATTTCACCCAGATCATATATATGATACAACCAAAGATTGTGACACATGCAGAAAAGGGAAGTTATCCACAGTCGAAAATACTCTAGTGTAGGTTAGAGCGCATTACAAAGTACACGATTGTAAGGATTATACTGCATAAATTAAATACAAGATGTTTTTAAAGAATAGCTTCACTCATCATTTCTATTTGAGCCTGCCTAACAGCACTTCTCCAAGTTATTAACACTGAAGCGACAGTAACTGTAGTCTAAAAATGTAAATGAATTGTAATTTAAAGTAGAGAATAGTCTACCCTTTAAAAGTATATTTAATATATCCAAATAGATGTAATTTACCAAGGTATACAACTCTTTCTAACCGGCTAGGTTTATTTAGCCGGTGAAGCTAACAAACTCACCCTTTGTTGGGTCCTTTAGGAATAAAGAATGGGATAACAATGCCAACAAGACCCCAGAACGCCGTCATCACGATTATGGAGATCGTGAAAGATAGTTCGGCCATAGTTCCTTAATAAGTATAAACAAATAGGCAAGGTAAAAACTTTGTGATTGAAAGTTGACAGCAAGGAAATGAACGACAAAACTCAGCAGCACATCACATGACCAGGGTTGAGGAGGAACACGAAATGGGAGTCACGCGTCTGGAGGCGGTCCTCTGGAAAGCTTCTAATAATATTAACTCAGTGTAGTACTTGATATCAATCTGTTTAAGTACACACTTTTCTTTTAAAGTTTAAAAGGGGAAAATATATGTATATACATTTTATCAAAACTCTGCAAACAGCTATACCGTATTTCGTTCACCTATCCAGTGGAGGTTGGCTATAGTCTACACCGGAACATTCACCCAGCGGTGCCTGACGTCTCTTTGGATCAGACGCTCTCAAAGAGCTGGCGAAGGAGGCTGAACAAGGGAACTTCGTGCTTTGGCCCCGAGGAACAAGACGCGGGGAAAGCCTTGTTCATATGGCTGGAGGAAGGAGGTGTAGTAGGGAGACATAGCGGTGCTCAATCACCTTGAGATGTTTCGGGATTAAAGGAGGAGACATTAAAGGGCGGCCCCCGGCGGACGACCGGGCACAATGGCACCGTCGGAGCTGGGTCAGGCAGAAATCCCCAGGCTAACAGGTGGACCCACCTGTGCTCAAATTTAATTCGTGCACATATTGCATGGTTTTAAGTATTCTCCATTAAAGGGAGTTTCTATTTACCTTTAAAGACATGAAAGTATTACGTTGACTCAATATTTACCTAAAATGTTATCTGCTCATTAAAGTATATAAATAAGCATCCGCTAATACCCCCCCCCCCCATGCAAAACCATAATCCTAGATTCCCTCCCTTTGTAAATTAAGAGTTTTAGACCAAGTCTCTTGACAGTCTGATATTTTAGTATTTAGAATCAAGCCATAAGCCCTCGTTTTCTCTGAAGACAATTACAAGTGACTGCATTGAAGAAATGCATTAGCATCGTGTGTCAAGTTATTTCACAATTAAATGCAAGTTGTAAGCAGTACTTCCTAAATAAACATCTTGAGCCTAAAATGTTACAAAATGGCATTTAAAATCCTCAATAAACTGACTATCAAAACCTACAAACCATTATAAAGAAAGAAAATTGAGGCTGACAAACATGAAGTCCATTTATACAACAGTTTATTTTGTAGGCAAAAGGTCTTGTTACTCCTGCATCTTCTCAATGGTCTCCTCCTTGTATTTGCCCTTCTCCTTCCCATCAGCGCGAGACTTGGCCTTGCGCTCCAGGATCTTCTTGCGGTCCTTGTCCAGCTTTAGCCTGGTGATCACAACCTGGTAAAGAGAAATTTAGTATGAATACAACATCTCGAGATTCAGTGCGCTTTCAATGGATATCCATGTCCAGAGGACTTTGCTTCGTGGAAGCAAATGCAAAACGTCTATGGTATAGTTGAATGGCAGTCAGCAGACTACAACACATTTCAATACATTTAAATGTTGTTAATAACGAGTATAATGGACATAGGCCAGCTGTCCGGACACAATATTGGACTCAACTGTTTACACCACCCAACTTTACAAAAAAGCTTTAGGTAAACCATGAGGAGAAATGGCAACTGCTACAACCAGTCCAAGAGACAAGGGGAACAAGAAACCATGGTGGAAGAACAGTTTGTGCCAAACAAAACTGAATTGAATGTTAACAGAACAGCACCAACGTGCAAATCAGACATTATCTTCAGTTTACATAAACAGCAACTGAACCAAAGGGAGCAGGGTGATGGAGAATACTGAAAATGTAGCTTCAAAACAATTCTACTAATGGGGAAAATCGTTGACGGGAGCTTCCCTTGCAACACAATCACTGAAAGGGTAACTTAAAACACTAGTTAAGTCAACCATAAAATCAAACAGGAATGCACTGATAAAGGTCGATCACTTCACCCAAAATCATCTAAGAAATGTCCAATGACATAATATTAAATTTGCCAAGACTAATTACTATGCTTTGTGGGACAGGTAGAATAGGTCAAATTAAACTCAGACAGTTGATGGCTGGAAATAAAACTTTCCACTTGCATTCATTAAAAAGAATCAACCTCAGGCTCAGTCAACCAGGAAAGTGTTCTCTAAAACGACTTTGTAGGAGGTGTACCAGGAAAGTGCCCGGTCACTATAAGTGACATTGGGAAATATCCTATGAAAAATGTAATGGGACAGAAAAATGTAAGCTCTGGTCAGTAAATAAAGGAATGTTTATATTCTAACTGAAAAGGGATAGGATTAATGACTCCACAGTTGCAGCATGAGGCAAGCTGGTTACACTGTTGGCATTGCCACAACATCAACCTGCCTGAGTGTACAACACACTCCATGAAGACCTTACCTTGCTGGAGTGAATGCCGACATGGACTGTGGTTCCGTTAGCCTTTTCTCTCTGCACGCGCTCAATGTAGATGACGTACTTCTTCCTGTAGACCTGCACTACTTTGCCGATCTGCTGGCCTTTGTAGTGTCCACGGACAACCTGTTTGAAGAAACCATAATGTAAATATAACGGTCAGGAAGTTGAGGAAAATTAACACACGTAGCCCAATTACCAACCTAAGAGCACATACCTGGACTTCGTCATCTTTGCGGATGGGCATGGACCTCACGTTGTATTTCTGACGGAGTTCCTTGGAGAGGGGGGAGGACATGATCTTCCTCCTGATGTGTGAGGGGGCATTGAAGTGCCTCTTGCGGTTCTTGCGCCGAGAGGATGTCAAAAATGGATTCAACTTCATGATGCTGTAAAACAAATAGGAAAAGATGTTGAATAAGAAGAAAAACTTTGAATTCATTTACATTAATCCTTTATAGAAGCTGCCCTATCCAGCATGCAGGCAGATAGAGCCAGAAGGCAAATCCTTCACGTCAAGACCTCCATTCCCAGAAAACCATTCAGCTTACACACGATCCGTGATTACGTATCACAAGAACCCCAGACATTTCAATGCGACCACTTTCCGCTTTATACAAGATTATTGACAACGAATGCAAAGTATTGCATTGGACTACTAGCAAGCGTTAGCTAGCAGGCTAAGGATAGCATAGAGGCATAACAATCTCCGATAGTAGACAGTTTGTTGTGAATTGCACAGGTTCCGATCCATTTACAACTACCAACCATATCAGAATCATACAAGGGTTTATCGCTAGTTTAACTTTCTGTATCGTTTAATTTTCCTCCATCAACGTGCGCCTGTGCAGACATGGTAGGTGTATTCAGATAATCGGGGGTATTATACCAATACATTGTACATTTTTCACAATATAGGTCATTTTAAGACGATGGTAGTACAAAGATCGTGTTTGCGAGGTGAGGGGGGAACACTTTTAGCCAAAGTAAAGGATGGATGGTGATAACTTTGTTAAGATTGTCAGCCAGGAATTCTTACCCTGGCGTTCACTCCTCAATGGCCGGCGGAAAAGAGAATTTGGTAGTACTTCCGCTTGCATTAGTTCACACACAACTCTCGCGAGAAGCATAAAATAACGAGAAGACAAATGTTGCCAATATACAATATACATTTCTGAAAACAAAAATGAGTATCATATTTTAATACAAATTGGAAATCATTTGAAATAATTAGAAGGGTTACACATGACTAACTGTTGACGTGGATTTGTCGATGTATTTCACCATGTTATTACATTTAGATAGTAGGTCAATGATCAATAATGTCTGTAAAAATATGTTTTGGATATTACATTTTCTCCTCTTATAACTTAATATTTCTTTATAAAGGGTTGTGTGGATGCATTTATCCAAACTATTTATTGGTGAAATATCCTCTTCATCGTTTTAAAACAAGTCACTAGATGGCGCCATAAAGCAGGTAAAATCAATAACCTGGTCACTTGTAAAGTTTTATATTTCTCATGACTAGTCGTAGTTGAAACAGCTATATTCCTAAATGTTGTAGGCCTTTTGAGGCCAGTAGGTGTGTGTAAGCCAAATATTTTTTAAAGGACTGTGTTGTTCAGCAGAAGAACACCCATCATAGGCTATTTTCATTCATGCTGAGGTGGTTAGACCCTTGTTGCACTATTTGCTCCTATCCAAGCGACCACCAAGCGGTGAGAGGAGCTCTGACACGGTGCGCTGTTTTCTCCCCGGCGCGCAGTTGACGGAGCCTGCTGCTGCCTGCACTGTCTGGCTGGCTGAAAGTGATGTTGTCATACCCCCCTGCACTGAGCTCGGGGAGCCTTTCCTCCCTCACCCCCGGTCTTATCTAGCTGTCGCGGCAGTGCGGATGTGGAGCCATCAACACAACGATTCGTCCAGCGGAAAGAGCCTGAGAAGAAGATGAAATGTTTTTCCCGATATCTGCCGTACCTCTTTCGTCCCCCAAGCACCATCCTGTCTTCCACTTGCCACACCGAAGGTAGGGTGGGACACAGAGGGGCTGTCAAGGGGCTGACTGTGTGTGTGTGTGTGTGTGTGTGTTGTGTGTGTGTGTGTGTGTGTGTGTGTGTGTGTGTGTGTGTGTGTGTGTGTGTGTGTGTGTGTGTGTGTGTGTGTGTCTGTTTGCGTGTCTATGTATTTATCATCGGGGAAGACAGAGGCATGCGGACGGTGTTAAGATGCTTACGAATGACAACATCTATAAAAGATGACAGTCCAAGACATTTAAATGAGGATCTAAGTTATACTATTCTGATGTATGCCTCATATGTCCCACTGTATATTCTCCATATATTATAAAGTTATGGGCGGAATTCTCACTTGGATGTCTAACAGACCAGAAGGCGATAGGAAACACCTGACTTATCCAAAGCATGTGACGCGCACTGTACAGTATGTGTTTTTAAGCTTGGTTGCGTAGGCAATCTGTGAGGGATTCCTTGAAATGCCGGACTTCTGCCATACGTATTTAATGAGCGTTGCAAACAAGTAGTTCAATCTTTAAAGGAGTGTTTCATTTAGTAAGATAACCCAATTTATTGCCATCTATTCTTTTCTAATCTAGTTTCTCCTCCATAAATGTATTACTATTTTAATACTTAACTATTTTCTACTTGCCGTTGCCATGCATTTAGTCCATTATGCATAGGCCTCTTTTCAAGCTGTTTGAGCTTACTAAATGAAATTTCTGCATGATTTAATTCAAAATGTGGCGTTTTCGTAAGAGAAAGGGAAGCTTCGGCCTGTACCAAATTAGTCATAATCATTCAAGCATAGGGATGTTTCCGGTTTTAAAGTAATAGTTTTAATATAAAGTTCCACAATCTCATGGAGTTATGAGGGTAGTTGACTCCAGACAGAGCTGTGATCAGGGCATTTGAACAACCAGAGAGAGTCTGAGCTTCTGCATTATTTAGCCCACCATGGATGCCCCTCTTCCTGCTCGTGCTGTGGCCATGGCTCAAAGGGCCTCTGGCACTCGGAGGGATAGCTGTGTATCTACGGGTGGTGATGGGGGGGGGGGGGGGTAAAGGCCCTTCACAGCTCATGGACATGACCTATATAGAGATGGTAAGAGAAGAGCCCCCTCAGTGTCTATGCATGTCGGAAATTTCATTCAAGTAAGCATAAATTCATTCAAGTGCTTTATAACTCCATCACTCATGCATCGCTCACTTCATCCCTTCCTCCCTCTCTTTCACCCTCTTTCATTCACTCACTCAGTGCTTCCCTCCAACCCTCCCCCTTCCTTCCTTCATTCCTTCCATCGTTCCTTTCTCCCTCCCCTGTATTCACCATTCACTCATTCCCTCACTCATTCACTTGCTTATTGGCGGGTAGCCAAGCCTAGCCGGAACCAAAGCCAGTCGTACTAATGTGGAAAGAGCATAGTTTGTATCATTATGTTATGCCAGCTAATTCATTTCTATTTCTGTATCTCTCCCTGTGCATCTGGGAGAGATACACGACCAGTATATCCGTCTATCTGATCTTTCTTCCCACAACACGTACACATTCAGGTAGAACAGCCATTAACTTGTACACATCACTGACATACATGGAATGCACTTGCTGTTGAAAGTTTATTCAATGAATGTCATGAAGGATGATGAAGGTGGGTTTCAACCACTTACAGCTACGTTTGTCGTTTTTGAGTGTTGAGACTTTCTGTTGTAATGGTTAGCGTTATTTTTCTTGTTAATCATGTATAAAAATGTGAACTATGTGTGTATCCTGGGACATTGTTGAAACAGAGCACTTGTGCTAATTTAACCACTCCATTATATGGTTACATAAATATATATTTTTATATATATATATCGTTAAGCCAGAGAGACTTAAAGAGAGTGTGATCGAGCACACAAGTGTGTTCTGTTTGGAATCTGTGCTTGAGGCCAGCAGTGTGCTTGGATGACACGAATATGACCTTGGGCTGGGATTTGTAGGACATGATGACATGAGCCATCCCATCTCTCTCATGTGCACCCATGTGTTTCTGTGTGTGTGTGTGTGTGTGTGTGCGTGTGTTAGAGTATATGTGCATGTGTATCTGGATGTTTGCACGTATATAGCTTGTGTTTACATGTACACATTTGCATGTGGAGTCGGTGCACAAACACAAACACAAAAACACACACACACACACACACACACACACACACACACACACACACACACACACACACAAACACACCCACACTCACACAGACAGACAGACAGACAGACAGACAGACAGACAAAAAGACACCCACACACACATAACCAAACACACAAACAAATAACCACACCTACACATACACACACAAAAAGACAGACAGAAAGACACACACACACACACACACACACACACACACACACACACACACAGGCCTGACAGAGTTCAGGCGTGGTGCCTGAATTCAGGCTTGAGCTCGGCCATGTATGTTGTCAAGAAAAGTGAAAATAGGTGAGCGGTGCCTTTTAAAATGTCTACCTCTTGATTGACATGTCTGCCACCAACTAGGCGTCTATATAAGGAAGTCTTTCACCTTTGTATGTTTGCACTGAGGATGGTCTGAATGGGACTGAAAATGTTTTGCACACCACTTTGGGTAGCACTTTACACTTTTATGCAATAAAAACTTATTGTTGCATCGACTACACAGTGTGCAAGTTCCGCTCCTTTTATTGTTGTCAAGAAAGGCAATTCTCTATGGTGTCTTCGAATGTACTTGATAATTGCAGGCACAGATAATTTCACTTCCTATCAGCCCTGCACACACACACACACACACACACACACACACACACACACACACACACACACACACACACACACACACACACACACACACACACACACACACACACACATACACACACACAAACACACACATTGGAATGGGTGTGCCGTAGGATGTAGAGCGTGTGGTTCTGACCCAGGGTCAGTAGAGTGTAGAGCGTGTGGTCCTGACCCAGGGTCAGTATAGTAGAGTGCAGAGCGTGTGGTTCTGACCCAGGGTCAGTATAGTAGAGTGCAGAGCGTGTGGTTCTGACCCAGGGTCTCCCTGTCCTCTCATTTCCTCTCTAAAGCAGAGGGAACCATTCATGTCTGCTCCAGCTGAGCTGACTGAGCCCTCCGCGGGGGTGTGTGGATGAGCGTGCAAAGACCATGTTAGTGGAAAATAGTTATACAACAGAAACACGCACACACACACACACACATGCACATGTACACAAACACACACACATGCGCACACACACACACACACACAAACACACACATGTCTGTGTGTGTGTTTGTGCGTGTGTGAGGAGTTCTTTTGTTTATCCTGGCTGTTGGAAACAGAAGTGGGTTGATTTTGTTCACTTGGGTCTCACAAAATAATACGTATGCTCTCTGTCTCATGGGCATCTGTGTTGATGTTTTGGTTGAAACAGAAATGTGTGTGTGTGTGTGTGCGTTTGCGTGTTTGTGTCTTTGTGCAGGAGTCCCTTTTCTTCTTTTGTGTTCCTGTTCTGCCCCCCCCCCCCCCCCCCTTCACATTTTGAATCAAATGTCATTGGCCGTCTGATGGATTCATTTGTAAAGTTGCCTGAATATGTGCACGTGGAATGTGAGTGTGTTCAGGTGTGTGTGTGTGTGTGTCCATGTGTGTGTGTGTGTGTGTGCGTGTGTGTGTGTGTGTGTGTGTGTGTGTGTGTGTGTGTGTGCGTGTGTGTGTGTGTCTGTGTTTTTGTGTGTGTGTGTCACTACTCTTCAAGAAAAATGTTTGTTCCCCCTCCCAACACACGTGAGGAGGCCATTGATCACCAGAGCAGGCTGTGTAGCGGGGCAGCAGCAGGCCTCATATCGACAAGGAGGATCTGCTCTGATAAATGACTTATTCCAGTGGGACAGAAAAAAAACACCACACCAAAGCACAAATAACCTGCATTTATGTGCTACGACTTAGAGGTGCAACGATTATTTGTTGAATACATTCCAAAAAAACTACAATTATGAAAGAACATGAAAGAATAACAGTTTGGGTGTTATGTCAAAGTCTTTGTATTGTGTGGCAGAGATATTTACTTTACGTGTGCAGCTAGGCCAGCTAGTACCGTGCAGCTAGGCCAGCTACTCCTCATTATACCGCTTTGTACCACGAGAGGCAGGGGCAGCCATTGCAGCGACCAGTCTGCCCTCAAAACAGCATGAGAGGATGAAGAAAAAGTGCTGTTCAGAGGGCGTATCGTAACCTTGTCCATCAATTCAAAAGCACACAGAAAAATGGAATGCTGTTTCTAACCTCCTGGATCATTCGATGAAGAAAAATGTTGCGATGCTAGCACAGATTCACTGTGACATTAAGCTTTATGCTATGTTAAGTGGGGTGAGGGGTGACTATTGCATTTGAGGGGAAGTGGGAGGGAGGAGGAGGGACCAAATAACTTTGGAAGGGACTGTTCATTACCTTATTTCTTAGAATAGGGCTGGTAACCAAAACTTTCATGGTAACTTCACCATTAAACGATACATGCTTCTTAACGTTCCCCTCTTTAAATAAGTAAGTTCTAAAGTGCACTCAGAAATTGATGTGACGTGTACTGCCTTGGAAGTCTGTGTGTGTGTGTATTGTTTGGTTCAGAATATTTATACCAACGCTGGTTGGGTTTTGTGTGTGTGTGCCCTAAGGGCTTCTCTTGACGGCAGTTTGAGTAAGCGTGACACTTGTTTGGAAAGTTGTGGGTAGGGATGATAATACGAACTTGGTGTGTGTACGTGTATGTGTGTGTGAGTTTGTGTGTGTAGGAATGTGTTTGTGTGTGAGAATATTGTTATCATTCATCCCGCTTTGTCAGTCCTGACAGACACCCTCTTTACAGCTCAGAACACACTTTACATAGTCACATGACCTCACACGCACACACACAGACATACACAATGAAACAAAAATAAACACACATACACACGCACACACACACACACGTACATGCACACATGCACATCCACATCCATGTGTACACGTAGCGACGCAGGGATAAACATTCCTTCATACTCAATAATAAACACGTGTTTTGAGGGATATAGAGGCTTAGAGCTGCCTACTCACAGTGAGAAGGTCATGAGTTATCTCTATTGACAGTCTTATATAATAAACCTATATTTGTATGTCATGCTGTGTTTTACGTTGGAGAGGTACGGTTGGTTGATGCTCTATCCTGGCCATGCCCGAGAGCCTACATTTGTATGTCATTCTGTATGTTATGTTGATGAATACCCGGATGAACACATGGGTTTAAGGTTAGATAAGGTTCATGCTCTGTCCTGTCCTGCCTTGACCTTAAGCAAGGCACTAGCATTAGCTCCCTGGGTGCTGCACTCCAACCACCCGCTGCTCCTAGAGACAGGGTAAGATTAGGGAACTCCCCCCCCCATCCAAAGGGGATCAGGAACCCCTTTATGTGGGGACAATGGGACAGCCACAGGGAGGAGGAAACACAGTCTCCATAGAGCATTGGATAACATAGCATTACATGATATTACATTACGTAACAGTGCATAGAGACGATACAAGTTAACAACCTTTACCTCCACAGCTCCATGTTAGTTTGTCGTTGGTCAAGGCAAAAGGAGGAGAACCATTTCCATAGGAAAGGTCTCAGCTAGAAGGAGTGGTCATCAGATCCAAACTCAATATGTTTGTCTTTCACTGCAGTGAGTGAGTGCTCTGTGCGTATGTTTGGATGATAATGGCAAAGAATCATGTTTGAAGGGTGCAGGTGTTTAAGTGTGTGTGTGCGCGTGTGTGTGTTTGTGTGTGTGTGTGTGTGGGGGGGGGGGGGGGGGGGGGGGGTGGGGGGGGTACAACTGTTGATACAGTATCAAATAAAATGTCGGACTGGTACTTGATATTTTTCCCTATTCTTTATACACACACACACAAGTAATGAAAGCTACCGATTGTATTCAGGCAAGACTGTATTATTTATAAAAAATAAATCAATGTATAGATTAAGTCAATGCGCAGGCATGCGCGTCTTAGTGGATTCTGGATGGCTTGAGAAAGTAATAGTTGTCAACTCTACTTTGTTGTTTTTACAATGCTCTTCAAATAAAATCTCCAAGGTAGTGTCAATGAAACCAATTTGCTATTGATTACGGTGCCAAGGATTACAGCACTGTGTGTCTGGCATTCACTGAATGTAGCATTGGCGTGTTTGTCTGTTTGCTTGTCACAAACAAAAGAATTGTTGTTTTGCTTAAAGCCATGTCATTTAGCAGACACTTTTAGCCAAAGCAACCTAGTGAGGCTGGGAAACAGTCAGAACAAACAATCAAAAATCGACTACAACTACAAACTATAAAGCTATTATTATATTAGTTGGTGGTGGATCTAGGAAAATGTTGGCAGCTATACACAGTGACTATACGCCCGTGGATACAGAGAAAAAATAGAACCTTGCATTTCCCGTATTGTTCTCACACACAGTGCTCGTCCAAAGTCTCATTTTACAGCAAACACTTCAGACTGGCTCAGTGTGCCGCCTAAATCAAACAACGAGCGAGCGTGTAATTACAGTTTCATCTGACGCTCCCTGGACCTCTAGCACCTTGCAGGCTAGTGTATCATTACAGAAAATACAATGTGTCCCAACACACACACACCCACACGCATACATACCCCAACACACACACACCCAATTATGCACGTACTAATAACACACCTGCACAACATAAACACACATATGCACATATACACATATACACACACACACACACACACACACACACGGGCGCGTGCGCACACACACACGCACACACACACACACACACACACACACACACACATACACACACATACACACTCATCCACACACACTAACACTTTATTATGTGGTATGCATTATGTGCTTACACGCACCTGACACCACCACAGTTTTGCATACATTCATGCACACATAGATACACACACTCGGACATAAACGCATACCCACATACACACTATTTTGCACACATGCATTTATCTCACACCTGCACAGTTGTGTGCACACATAGAGCATAAACAAACACAAACACACACACACACACACACACACACACACACACACACACACACTCATGCACTGACATACAACAATGCTCACATGCACACAATTATGCAGGTATGTGCTCACACACACCTGCACCTACCTTGCACCTTTCCACACATACCACACACACACAATGACAAATTGAGACCTCTAATGTAATGACATTAGTGCAAGGCTCAGCAGGGGGCCTCTGTGCTGCAGTGCCTGTGTCGCACAGCGTCCAGAGCCAGACACAGTGGCTCCTTGTCGGGTTGGCTTGTACTGTAGGGTCCTTGGCTGTCTAGATGGCTGGCTGGGGGTCTATTGAGAAAAAACTACTGAGATGCTATTGGGATTGATGTGTGTGTGTGTGTGTGTGTGTGTGTGTGTGTGTGTGTGTGTGTATACATAGAGCCTCTCCGGTTCTCTCTCTTTATCACTTACAATCTGTTCATTCTGTATACTTTCCCTTCCACCACATCTCCCATCCCATGGATGAAGAAATTGCACTGAAAGTATTCAGGCTTGTTACAGAGGCTGTATATAAAGCTACATTTAGAACCAGGTGTGAATGACATTTATAGTGTCCCTTTCATACCACCAGGTGTGTGATAAGCCATTACAAGCCATTTGAAAATCTGCCTTTTCCTGTGCCTTGGTGATGTCACAAGTGAGAGTGTCCACTCGTATGATGACGTATGATGGATAGACATGCAACATTTGCTACAGTCCACTGAGTAATCTGGTAGACTGCGTAGGAGGCACTATTTAACACAGAAAAATGTATCCTAACAGTGAACAAAAGGATCTTCATTAAAGTAGCAACTTTAAGAAATGGGTGATAAAACGTTACATCCTCCAGGCCTCTGGGGGCTCTGTGACTAAAGTGCAATGATTGATTGATGGTGTCTGAGACTTTAACCACGGGTTGACAGTGATATAAAAAGAGATGTTTATCCCATAGTCTTCCCAGCGCCTCCACCCCTGGATTGTTCCCTGGGGGTCAGGGTCTGTCAGAGTGGAGGCCCCCAGGGGCCCGGGGACCAGTAGCTCACTGATAGAGACAGATGAGCAAGGACAAGCCACTAAACAGAAAAATGTTGTGGCACAACCTTCTTTAGGACAGAGTCAGAGGTCAACAAAACACACATACACATCGACAAGCTAGCATACACACACACATAGACACAGGCACACACACACACACAGGCACCACACACACACACACACACACACACACACACACGCACACGCACACGCACACGCGCACACACACACACACACACACACACACACACACACACACACACATACATACAGGCACCACACACACACACACACACACACACACAACACACACACACACACACACACACACACACACACACACACACAGGCACATCCCCCCTCACCCTCTGTTAGGGGGCTTTGAGTGGTAGTTTTAGCAATAGGAAATAAAGCTGTCATGTGCTATAGAGGCACTATGGGGACCGGGAAGGGTGGTTAACAGGGCTGGTTCCCTGGCCACACATCTATCTCCCCTGGACCCCCACAGCCTAGGCCTGGGTCACGGCATCATGATAACTTTTGTGGTTTCCGAGCAAAAACTGTCCAATGCTCCTCTGGATATAGCTCTGTGCTGTGCTTTCTGGCTGAGTCATCACGGTTGTGTTTGTACGGTAGCGTTATCGATCTCCTCCGGTCAATTTGAGAGAGAGAAGAAAACAGCACACACATTCTGGAGCGCGTATGCTATAGATAGAGAGAGGGGGTGTACTGAGGTTGGCTTGTGTTTTAGTGTCTGTCCGTCAGTCCCCTTGGGGAGAGATCTATATGCATATAGTCTTTGTGACTGTGCCTATAGATACTTCAAGGCAGGGCCACAATGTATTGCGCTATATATTCTGTAATGCAATCAGTATGCACTTATAGGATGCACTTAAAGTACAAAACTACTAACCTTATTTTTACGATTCCTTTATCTACTCCCTGGCACTGCATTTTGTACAGTTGTTAAACAAAAATGTATTGTGCATGCTTTAGTAGTTAGTCAAATATTGACTGTTTTCCACCTCATTTTTAATATTCAGGTTGTTGGGGATATAAGCACCTGCCAAAAATGATGGCTGGCTAATTATGGCACACTTTTATCAAGATGAATATAGCCTAGTTCAATACAAAAAATATTTACCGCCTGCTACATAAAGTTTGGAATCAGAACTTGATTTATGCATGGTGTTGGGTTCAGAAAACAAGGAGGAGCTATGATACAGAACACATTTAGTTCAAAAATAAACATAGGATAATTCAAGGGTTGATAGAAAGTGCTTGTAAGATAATTAGCAGAGTGAACATTATTGATTTGAGTGGTTTTAAGAAGCGCTTCCCGTTATATATTTATATAACACAATCTCTCTTTTTCTCGCTTTCTCTTCATATCCTCATCCCTCTTTCCCTCTCTGACTGTAGTTTCTGTGTTCTTCCTGGTTCACTCAGGTTGTTATTCATCACTTTTGATGCATCAACTCATTATCTGGAGCAGGAAGTCTATGCAGTTTTCTACTGCCGTAGGTATTAATTACCTTGGTATTTGTAATCCTGGTTAAAAAAATGAAAGTGCATTTTTTGGTTAAATATATCGCGTCGCTCTCAAGAAGAGTTTATTTTCCCTTACGTTTTGCAAAGAAAATGAAATTGCTTACTGTTAGATATTTTTAGGAACATGGTTGGATGCACTTTGGCAATTGGTCGTCCGTTATTCTGCCTCAAATCATTGTAAATTAAAAATATTATTTTTCTGTGTCCTGGCAGTGTGTGCGTTGCATTGTGTTCTCACAGTTTGTTGTGCTAACAGTGCAAAGTCCTCATGAAGATCGTTAATAAGAAATATAACAAGGCCAGCAGTGAGCGGTAAAGGGTAATAATGTATTGTTAAATGATTTATGGACTCAGGAATTATTTAGTAAGGAAGCCCATTGACTGGGTATTGACTTTCCCCTGTAACACGGCCCTGTGTTTCTGTTCTTCAGGTCATGTTTCCAGGTCTTTTCATGCAATATTTTATGTTTGTCACTCTTATGAATGAGAGGTATCTTTGATATTTACAGCCTAAGCTTCAGTGAATAATTGGCACAAAATCGCCACACAGGGTTTTGTTTTCAAGAGATTGAATTTACCCTGAGATGAACTGGGCATTTTGATTCTAAAAATGTTTCTTATTGGCTGTTGAATTTACTGTCATTGTCAGGGGGCATCTGATTGGTGTGCAGGAGCCCCACCCCCACTACCCAGCCTTCCTCTCATGCCCTTGGCAGTGACCTGCACATATCGACGCTCCCATACACCTCCTCTGATCACGTGACCTACAACAACAATGTGTCTCTTGCTCATCGCCTGGATACTCTCGTTTAAAGTAGTTTACGATGAATTCAGATGCCAGTAAGAAGCAGGTAGGGGTTAGCCATCTAGCTCTAGGATGCATACAAGTAGAGTTCAGACATTTACCCAGAACCTATGAACCTCAACTGCTCTCCATTCTTTTGTTCGGGTATCTTTGAATGAGCCTTGAACTCAAATAGTCCCAACTCTAATGTCATCGAGCCTTCTAAATTAATTCCGCACGCAACATTGAATTCCCGGCCTTTGAACAAAGTCGAACTGTGTCCCTTAGTCAGCACATGTTTTTTATTTATGTATAACCCTCTCTGATTTAATACATAAAAATGGACCTCTGCTCTTCCCAATTTATCCATCGTTGAGAGACACCACCACCATTCCCCCCCCTCCCTCCTCCAGCGGGATTAGGGATTATGTAGACATGACTGCAATGGCTCTCCGCTCCGCTTGTCAGCTCATCTGACAGATTCACAGACATTCACAAGAGACATGCTTTAAATCCCATACAGTATCACTAACACCTACTGCCCCTTTGTAAGACACAAAAAGCACCATCATACTAGCACTCTTTGGAAACAGAATTATTGGCTCACATTTCAAAGCATCAACGTATAATGGAAAATTCTCAAATGACAGTTTATATGTAGATTTGTTTATAGCCCTAGAGCCACACTTAATATAAATTAATCTCAAGAGCACTGGCATCAAGGTGATTGAGCACACACAACAAATGTAATCTGAGGGAGAACATTAGATTGGATGAATTGGGGGTGATGGGATGGGGGTGGGTGGCATCTGTGTGTGTGTGTGTGTGTGTGTGTGTGTGTGTGTGTGTGTGTGTGTGTTTGTGTAGTGTGTGTGTGTGTGTTTGTGTTTGTAGTGTGTTGGGTGGGGGTGTTTAGATGAGGGTGCAGGTCTTGGGGGAAGAGAGCTCCATTCTGGCGGAGGGGAATCTAAAGACTTGGCTGTGACACACTGCCGTGCCTGTTTCCATACCAAACACTCTCCTCCGTTGGCTCCTTAGTGACCCCCCCCCCCCCCCCCCACAACCAGCACCACCACCACCACCACCCCCCTCCGTTTAAGAGCTCACCCTCCTCCTGGATCTCCCAGTCGCTCTCTACTCTTTTACTTTATACGGTTCCAATCTGTCTGACTTCTGACGTCTTGGCTCCTGACGTCTGGACTTAATCGTTTCCTTCCTCTAAATTTCTTTCCAACCCATCCTCCCTTCCCTATCCCTCTCCACCTCCACCCCTTCTCTCTCATTCTGGTTTTCTGTGTTTGTCCCTCCACTCTGCTCTACCTGCTCTCCCTCTTTCCTCATCCACTCATTTTCACCCCAACCCCCCAAGCCCACCATGCCCGGTGGGCCTTTTCTCTCCTCTCTTCCGGTAGCTCCGAAAGGGGTGTGTGTGTGTGTGTGTGTGTGTGTGTGTGTGTGTGTGTGTGTGTGTGTGTGTGTGTGTGTAGGGGCTGGGGCTAGGCCCAGGGCGTTGCCATAGTGAGACTTTGTTTCCTGATGTCATTAGTATTGATGGTGTGCGTGGAGAGAGAGCTGAGCTGCTGTTCATGAAGACAACAGGCTGTCCGGTTCAAACACTGTTTTACCTAACACAACCCACCATCACTACTTGTTGTTTACGCTACTGATGAGGTTTCTGCACACGTGTGTTAATGTGAGCTTTGTTTGTGGTCTGTTTGTAAACTTGTATGGGTGTGTGTGTGTCTGTCTGTCTTTGCAAGTGTGTGGGATTCTGTCTCTGTGCATGTGTGTGTATGTACGCACACGCATGTTGGATCTATGTGTGTGTGACGTGTGTGTTTGCACTTATGTGTCTCGGTGTTGGCATGTGTGTTTGTGCTTGCATGTGCATGCGCACGTATGGATATGTGTGTGTGTCCGTGTGGGCTAATGTTCAGTAACCATGCGTGTATGTAGTTGGTTATTGTCCTAGTCATTGTTTCCATTTGGATTACATTCAATATGGAGACAATAAAGAATGAATAAATGAATGGTATGAATGGATAGGCCGCAGATGAATAGACAAAAGTGTTGAATTTATGAGATGCTTTTGTCCGAGCAACATAGCCTGTGTGCAGGGGAGAGGGAGAGAGAGAGAGAGAGAGAGAGA
>NC_136943.1:12479407-12482966 GCF_949987615.1 Pollachius pollachius | reverse complement strand
AAGACACACACAGAGCAAGAGAGAGAGAGAGAGCGAGGCTGGTAGAGGAAGCATCAGCAGGAGGGAAGGGTCTAGGAGCGAGGTGTCAAGGCAGGAGGGGAGGACGAGAGGATGGAGGGTGAGGGGGGTGAGGAAAGACAGGTGGGGGTGACCCTACATTGGGGAAGCCCTACATCCTGGCAGGCTTCTCGGAGAACAGGGAGGAGATGTTTTCCGACACAGATGTCAAGCCTACACCCTTGCCCTCCCCCATGTAACAATACCACACACGTTCACCTGATGTGGACGGACGTCTGCATGTCTGAGCGCTGGCGATGTATGTAGGCGTTTCTGGGGTGTGTGGTTCACTTTAAACAGGGGAAGAATAGTCTAGTGGCAAGGGCGTTAGACTCCCAGCTGAAAGGTACTGAGATGTAAATCGGTCTGGATAAAAGCATTTCATGAATAATAAAAAGCAAAGCGCCTCCGGATAAAGTCTCCTATGAATCCTATAGGTTATGAATGTTGCTGGTGTGAGCCGTGTGAACATATTCATAGTGTGTTGAATCTCTGTGGGGCGTGGACGAACAACAACACTCTCAGAGCTGCATCCCTGGCTGCTGAGCTGCTGAAATCCTCTCACAGCGGGCTTCCCCCAGCCAAAGACTAAACGGTGGTGTTTTTGTGTGAGCCTCAGCACCCTGTCGGGCTGAGGCACTGTCCTCGGTCCTGAATGCAAATAGCAGGCATCCCTAACCTGCTTAACCTACTTTCTGCCTTGCTGTCTCTGGCAAAGCGCTATTGGATCTATTGGAGCTATATATAGCCTGGTCAGCCACACAGGCAATGCTTATACTGTAGGCTCTGGGACTCTCTCTCTCTCTGTCCCTCCTAGCATGCACAACATGATTTATTCCTATCATAGAAAAAACATTGCCTTAATTAAGAGGTAGTTGTGATCATCAATCCATCATGGTTTAAATCCACTCGTGATGGGAATCCATCGAGGTTGATTCAGGACATGCGAGTGTTTCCTGCGTGTTCCACTCATTAACCCAAACTGTTTAAATACATGTTGGGGAGTGCCAGGGCCTTTACGGAGATGAATATGACCGCAATAATGACGTTTTTTTTGAAAGCCCTTAATGGTTCCAATTATGTAGACATCTGTTGTGCTGCATTGCAATGCCAGTTCATATGCAGTTACCTAGCAACCGACAGAGGTACACTGATTTCCCGTTAAGTGGAACTGCTGCTTTCAGCAAGACTGTGGTCGTTTAGGTGGTACAGTCGCACGGAAATCATCAATATAAATGACGGATGAAATCTCAATGCAAAGCCTTAAGGTTTTGTGTAGCAGGCAGTTTATGGCATAAGCTTGAAACAACAGAGACGGAGAGAATGAAGAATGGCTGGATTATGTGGCCGGTTGGGTGTGTTTACTGTGCACCCGGAAGGTGAAAAGCACAAAAAGTGGAATAATGGAAACGTTAACAAGATAGTTTCAATTATCCAATTTCAATTTTGGTCCCTGGAAATACTGAATATAATAATTGCACGTGAGATATTCTTTTTTGCCAATTAAATTGCTATCACAGGAAGGAGAGAGAGAGAGAGAGTGAGAGAGAGAGAGAGAAAGAGAGAGAGAGAGAGAGAGAGAGAGAGAGAGAGAGAGAGAGAGAGAGAGAGATGGAGAGAGTGGGCGTGTGGGGGAGGGGTGAGGAGAGCCAAAGGAAACAGAATATTCTAGAGCTGCTGGTTGGTTCGTCTTCAAGCGATGAAACATTTGTCTCATTCTGATGTAATTGGAAGGAAGCCAAGAGTAAAGCCTGGTTGTAGCCACATGCCCCTGGGCTCGCTTTAATGCCCTCTATCAAAAAAACTCTGCATCCGTCTTTTCTTATTAATTCTTTTTTTATCTCGCACGCTCTACCTCTGCCTGGGTTCCCTCTCCCCTCCCCCTGCCCCCCTCGCTGACCTCCCCCATCTCTGCCCAGCCCCCTTTTCCTCTCAACCAGCTCTGGTACCTTTTGCTACAACGCTATGTCCATCTGCAGTTACAGACTAATAATAGAAAGAGGCAATACAACTGCATGTGTCTTTCACGCCAACAGGTTACACGTTGAGTCCATATTTTCATTAACTTTCCATAACATAAGTTGTGTTTATTATCGACTGGAATAAGATCCTATTCTGTATGGTTCTTTCTCTGGAGAAGAGGGCGTCCAAGGCGGGGGCTGAGCAGGTGTGTCCAGGCCAGAAGTTGTGTCTTTTGGGTCGGCTGTGTCACTCAGTGCCGGCCTGGCAGATGGACGCCCAGGCCAATCCTATTACCACCCCTTGTGTTGAGCCCCTCTTAAAACCAGGCCCTGTGTTGTATAGCTTTCACAGGCAATCTCATGCTCGTGAATGACCATAATCTCAGTGTGTTTAGTAACATGGGGGGGAGATGAAAACCGACGGGGAGAATTTATCACCCAGAGATGTGAGAGGGCCGGTGCTGGTGCATCCTGATAGGGTTTATCTCAGGGGAAAATGGCACTGTGTGTTGATAGCAATTTTCATAAATCTTCATATTTTATGTTACATGTAAGAAAATAATTAAAGAATTAAACACTGCTTGATGTTGGGGTTATTGTTCACTTTTATTTTGAGATCTTTTGTCGTCTTCATCATAACTAACTGTTAAATCCCCTTGAATAGTCCAAATAAACCATAAATCAATCATCCAACGCGGTTTTAACCACAACACCAGCAAGTGGTCAATATGAAGCCATTTGGCTATTTTGGGATGTGTAAGTATTGATTATTGACTTTCGTCCCAGCTTGATTCCAGTGTGTAACAATACACATTGGCAGCTGCTATCAAGCTGAACATCTATACTTGTTTCCAGGACATGCGTGTGTGTAATGTGTATGGATGTGCGTGTGCGTATGTTCCCGTGCATGTGCAAGCCTTCCTAGCCTGTGGCCACCCACGTACACATCTCCGGGTCAAGCAATTGCCTCACATCAAGGGAAGCGATTGTCCGTGACTAACATATCGCGGCCGTGTGTGTGGGTCCACCATGTTGGGGCTGATGGAGCCTCATTTAAACCCACTTTGTCCAGATGATCAAGGGACAATTGAGGCCATGCTCTCCAAATGATGCCCCCCCCCCCCCCCCCCCCCCCCCAACCCGTTCCTCACTCCTGCGCCATTCCCCCCTAGCCGGAACGTTTCCTGCCTTCCTCCCACGTTGCCGTCGGAGACGCATCAGTGGGGCTGGGAGAGCCCCCAGTCGGGGCTATACGCTGGCAGCCAGCAGACTGGGAAATGGAATTTACTGGCTGAGAGAAGATGAGGAGATGAAGTGTAGGACACCCCTCCCTCCCCCCTCTCCCCAGAGCCTGCACCGAAGAGGGGGGTTGAGAGACTGAAATACGTGGGTGTCCTGTCCTATGGGAGCCCATCCCCGGAGAGAGATGTGGAACCTGGGATCACCGGTTCAGGGTCATGTGACCATGTCAACCGCTATATAGGTGGGGGATGAATGTGTTTCCAATGGGCACCGGTATTATTATGGGATATATATATACT
>NC_136943.1:12471907-12476907 GCF_949987615.1 Pollachius pollachius | reverse complement strand
AGGAATAAAAAAAGGGAGGGGACTTAATCAAAACCACCAACGAGAGACGCGAGCATGCAATTTTTTGGGTTGATTGTGACATGGAAGTAAAACATTGATCGGAGGGGAAGGCTGTTGACGCATAATCCCGCCCTGCTGAGTGGACCGGGAGGTGTGTGTGGTGTGAGGGGGGGTTAAAATCCAGCCTGGCTGAACTCAAATCCTCCAAGAGAGATTTACAGGCTACTGCGGGTTCACACTACGAAGACAAGACAACCCAGCGAAATATTTGATGTCACAACCCCCCCGAATTGCCTACATAGGCGTATAGTGCTGCTCAGCGATGTCCGTGTTTCGGTATTTGACAGGCGAAGTGTTTTGACGGGTTCTCCGGAGCTGGGGATATTATGCGCTATAATAATCAGTAGGCTGTAACTACCGCCCGTTAGGATAACGACACGGTGGGAACACCTCGTTGCGTGGAGGCTGGCTTATACTTGGTGCGTACTGGGGTGTGGACTGGACCTGCCAAATAGACGCGTTTGATCCTTCTCTTGGTTGGACCCGAGGTTTGGAGCCATGACAGACCGCCCGCTGGTCCCCCCGCCCGCCTGCTGACCGGACCGGGCAGGATGGGAGCATCTCTGTCGCTTTCAGCATCTCGAATTAACAGATTTATCAATGGAGGAAGAGAGTGACGCCCGGAAAATTAACAACAGCTTCCTTCGAGACCACAACTATGCAACCGAAGGTATATCAAATTAAATACTTTATTTTGAATTCAATTTGCAGTTGAATCGATTGATGGATCGGTTTACTAAATTCACGCATGGAATGGATAGTGGTGGTACGGGTGATTAATGGCGCGTGCTAAACTAATTATGGATGAGGGGAATATTTTGGGATAGACGAATTGATGAGGGGAAATGAAGGCTCTGTCTCCGTGGCCTGAACGGGCAGCGTCGGGAGAGTCGCGCATGTTTTATGGCCTGCTGTTACTTGCGATCGATACATAAATGACGCTGCTATGTTTTTTTTTTGTTCATTGAGGGCGAATTCAGGTTTCAATGCTAGCGTCATGTCCGAATCACACGGCCAGGCGCAGGCACATGCACGCACGCACACACAAACGCACACACACACACACACGCACGCACGCAAGCACGCACACATACAGCCCACATTTCCCATTTGACCAGATTGCTCCAGGGGCCGCTGGAATGCATCCATGTTATTGCTTTCCATATCTCTCATCTTTCCCTTCGTATGCAAAAAACCTTTTTAACTATTCATTCGCTCTGGCATCCTAAGCCCCATGATCCCAGTGGTGAATCCTACTGCAAGCAATTATACCGTATAATATTCCCTTTACGTACAATAATAATGTATTTTTCTCTACCCACTTGTGGAACTTATTTGACTGTATTTATTTATAAAAAAGAAAATCGATAACAAAAACTGTATTGATTGATTTTACATTTACAATAAGCTCTCTCAATCTCTCTCTCTATTTCTGTCTCCCCCCCGCGCACACACTCTCCCTTGCTTTCTTTTTCCTTCTCACTCCATCTCCCTCCCCGGCTTCCTTCCCTTCCTCACTCTCCAAGTATTCCAATCTGCTGCTCGCCGTCATTCTCAGTCCACTCTCTCTCTCTCTCTCCTCTCTCTCCTCTCTCTCTCTCTCTCTCTTCTCTCTCTCTCTCTCTCTCTCTCTCTCTCTCTCTTTCTGTCTCTCTGTCACTTCCCTTTCTTTCCCTCTTCCCCTTCCTCTGTCACCCGATCACCCTATCTCTATCGTTCTTGGTCCAAGCCCCCCCCTCTCTCTCTCTCTCTCTCTCTCTATCATTCTTGATCCAAGCCCCTATCTCTCTCTCAATCTCTCTATCCCCCCTTCCTCTCCCTCTCTCCCATCCCTCGATCATCTATTCGTCCAAGCTGTTTTGGTGGATCTCCAAAGCTAATGGTGCCATGTCCCCCTCCTCCTCCCCCTCCTCTCCTCCTCCCTCCTCCCCTCCTCCCCCTCCTCCCCCTCCTCCTCCCCTCCCCCTCCTCCTCCCCCTCCTCCTCACCTCCCCCTCCTCCTCACCTCCCCCTCCTCCTCACCTCCCCCTCCTCCTCCCCTCCTCCTCCCCTCCCCCTCCTCCTCCCCCTCCTCCTCACCTCCCCCTCCTCCTCCCCTCCTCCCCCTCCTCCTCCCCCTCCTCCCCTCCTCCCCCTCCTCCTCCCTCCTCCCCCTCCTCCTCACCTCCCCCTCCTCCTCCCCTCCTCCCCTCCTCCTCCCCTCCCCCTCCTCCTCCCCTCCTCCCCCTCCTCCTCCTCCTCCTCCTCCTCCTCTCCCTCCCCCTCCCCCTCCCCCTCACCTCCCCCTCCTCCTCACCTCCTCCCCCTCCTCCTCACCTCCCCCTCCCCTCCTCCTCCCCTCCTCCCCCTCCTCCTCACCTCCCCCTCCCCCTCCTCCTCACCTCCTCCTCCTCCTCCCCTCCTCCCCCTCCTCCTCCCCTCCTCCTCCCCTCCTCCTCCCCTCCTGCTCCCCTCCTGCTCCTCCACACAGGAGACACCAGCCTCTCATTATCAGGCTGTTTACTGTTTGATGCCTAATGGTTCCCTCATGTTCACCCAACCGCCTCCACCTGTCCCCCACTCCTCCTGCTCCTCCTTATCCACAAGGCTGCTAGCTCCATTGATCAGCGTTCAAAACGGTCATTTCATGATATTGTTAAGGGGACCATTGTAACATAATTGCCATAATTGCAATTCCCCCCCCCCCCCCCCCCACCTCTACGACAGCTCCCCAACGGTGCCCCACCATCCCCTCCCTGATAGGTCACATCGATTATGATGAGTAATCACTACTTGTGATTCCCAGCAGGAAACATAATCAAATCATGTGATTTCCCCCCCCCCCCCCCCCAAGCCAGCGGGGGGAAAGTGCTTTGATTGCATACGGTTTTGGCTTCAGATTGAAGTGTTTAACCAGTGATTCTATCCTTCCACCTTGTGTTACGCAATCATAATGCGTTGTTTGATCAACTATTACAGTTGAGTCATTACGGTTGAGCACATATACAATAATATGTTTATTAGTGGCATGAATGCATATTGCACACAACTCGTTCACCTCATCGTTCAAATGCTAATGATTAATTTGTACACATTATTTGCACTCATTGGTCATGAGTATTCGCTAACTATGAATTCCATGTCTATGATTGGTATTGCAGATAAGATATTACTGCAAATTATAAAATACAAACACCTAAGGTATGAATTTATGATGATCCAGTGTGGGTCAGTTTCCTGATGGATTCCATTACCTATTCCAGATAACACAGTGGTACATGTAATGGGTGAGATGTGGAGGATATATCAATGTCATTATTGAAACAATGGTAATATAAGACCTAGAGATCATCCACGATTTTGATGACCGTGTAAATGTTGCCTCTCTCTACATCATTTTGGCTTCATTACAGTACAGAGAGACTATTCTGACTTGAAAAGTGAAAGACGTATCTTCAATCTTGCTCGGTCAGATCATTATTGCTCAACTTATAATCAATTCTGCAATCCACCTTCCGTCCTTTGAAAGGTTAATGCCAGAGCCCTGAATGTTATTACCATGGATGTTGTCAGCAGGACGAGTGGCCTACCACTAGTCGAGTGCTAGTAGTATCACTTGGAGCCATTGTGTGCAAGACAGACAATCTTTTACTGCTCATAATCCAATCATGTCCCAAGTATTTATTTATTCACAATTAAGGTATTAAAATACACAACGATTAACTCATCCTGGGTATTACTGGCTTTCCGTCAAAGCTAAACACACAGACGCTAGCAGACAGTGTGGGAGAGCAGGCTGGGGGGAGGGGAGGGTTAATTTGTTTGATGAATGGATGGAAAGGGAAAAGTCAAGGAGTATTCTCCTCTTTTCATATTTTTCTGTCTGATTATCGACCGCACTCTTTGTCTTTCTTCTCTGTCTCACACACACACACACATACCCACACACACACACACACTCACGTATGCATGCACAGTCACACACACACACACACACGTACGTGCCCAAACAGATACACACACACACACACACACACACACACACACACACACACACACACACACACACACACACACATTCAAACACTAAACATGCATGTACTCCCAATCAAACACACACAACACACAAATACAAATTCAAACACACACACATGCTAACACACACATGTACATGCACACACATGCAGTATGTGCCCCCTACCACCACCCCCATACACAAACACACACACTCTTTTAGCTGGTGGTTGTGACAGAAATGCCTTACCAAGAGGAGAGAGTCAAGGAGAGTGGAACTGCTTGTAAAGTGCATCTCTTCAATGCTGCAGACTGTCTGGTCTGCCGCCCATCTGGGCCTTACACACACACCGTCTCAACCTTTGTGCTTTTATAGCTTGAATTTATGGCTGATTGTCAGGCCTCGTAGATCACAAATGAGCATGAGAGAGCGTGTGTGTGTGTGTGCGTGTGCGCGTGCGTGTGCGTGTGTGTGTGTGTGTGTGTGTCAATGCCCGTCCACTCTGCTAACTCAGACCTCCTAAGTGGTATGGACTCAGTGTAGATTATATGGCTGGTGACTGTCTGGGGGTGTGTACCTCGTACTCATAAATTCCCCCTCAATGTCCCCAGTTCAACCTGATTCCACTGCACTCATGATAACACACGCACACACATGCATACACACGCACACACGTGCATGCACACCTACACTCACACATGTGCACACACACATACACACACACACACACACGCACACTCTCACACACACACACACACACACACACATGTGCACACACACACACACACGCACACACACACATACATACATACACACACACACACACACACATACATACACACACACACACTCTCACACACACACACACACACACACACACTCACACACACACACATACATACACGCACACACACATGTGCACACACACACACACACACATACATAC
>NC_136943.1:12454407-12466907 GCF_949987615.1 Pollachius pollachius | reverse complement strand
GCACCCTTATGCAGTGGTATTTATGTCTAAATGTTGTTCTTTCCCGCAATGTGCTTTCTTTGCGGTGATATCATTTATTTCAGCACTCGTGACTGTGTAACGCTGTCAAGGGGGGCGACCTTTGTAGCCTTTGTGTAAATGAATTCAGTCCTCGCTCTCCGGCACCTTTTGTTTCAGCCTTCTCCCTCCAGAGACGATGCGTGTCTGTGTTTCTGTGCAAGCATTTGATCTTCCAAACCCCATACTGCACACTGATGGGTCTGCAGTAGACAACAGGACAGGGCTGTGTGCTATTTATTGTGCCAAGATACACACACAAAGCATAGGCACGTACATACAAGCTCTCAAACACACACACACACACACACACACACACACACACACACACACACACAAACAAGTGTGTTATTACTGGTGATGGATGTTTCTGTGTGTTATTACTGGTGATGGATGTGTGTGATGTGTAGAATCTCTGATGCATCTCCAAGCTGTGACCCGCCTCTGTCAGACCTGGCTGCCCACACAATATATATGGCTCTCATCCAGCAATGCTGCTGAGGGAGGGTGCTCTACTGTGTGTGTGTGTGTGTGTGTGTGTGTGTGTGTGTGTGTGTGTGTGTGTGTGTGTGTGTGTGTGTGTGTGTGTGTGTGAGGAAAAGAGTGACTACACATTTGATCAGTCAGGTCATCATACCTCTATGCCAGCCTGAAACAATAAAAACCCTCTGGACCGAGTCACTTCAGAAAAAAAGAACCAGACATTTCACGTCTAGAAAATCACAATAAAGAAGAAACTCAATAAAGACGTTGCCACTTGTCCTATCCAGACGAGTTCAGCTAGGATCATAGAACCAGCCTTACAGTATGCCTTAGAAGATAGTGTGCCATGCAGGAAGATCTAAATGGATCATTTGGGTCATATATAACATTTAACGTCACGATAATTTAATAATCACTGTTAGTGTAAATGTGTTTAAACTTGCAGGGCGCTGTTTATTCTCTCATATTGAACTGCTGGATAATTTATGAACGAATTAAGGCGATTGAGGGAAAGAGCAGAGGAAGATTTAGTGAGTGAGGGAATTAAAGAGGCCAGGGCGAGGGGGGAGTGAGGCAGAGAAAAAGGGGACGGGGGAAAGGGGGATATGACCATAGGGTCCTTGGAATCAGAAGTTAATTCCCAAGACTTACGGTTTCCATACTCACCCAGTCACTAAGTCATGAGGCTCAAGTCTCATCTAACCATGTCTCAAGTCTCACTCACTCATGCAGTCCCTCACTCACTTGCTCACTCCTTCACTCACTCATGCTAAGCCAGCCAATGCAATCAATGCAACAGTGTTTCCTCAGGTGGGATAACAAATGGCCTGTCTTTTTCAGGATGTATGAGCGGGAGTAAAGCTCCATTCAGAAACGAGTTTCATGGCGCTATGCATAATTTCAGAATGTATCGTCTTGTAAGCTTGTTAAATAGGCCTCCATCAATAACTGCTCCTCCTGACTGGTCACATGTTTTGATGTAGATGGAAGTGGAGGAAAAGAGGAATGGGGGTGAGGGTGGGGGGGGTTGAAGACGCACAAAAATGGAAGAAAAGAGATTTGGTTTGATTCCAAAATGGTGAATACTAATCCGTCTCCGTTCGATTCACACCAGCGGCTCTGAGACAGATTATCAAACATTCCATTCCATACACACACACACACGCACGCACGCACGCACGCACACACACACACAGTATATGAACTCACACAATGCTGCATATTCGATGTGTGAGAGAACACACACACACCCACAGATACATGAATAGAGACACACACACAATCACATACACACATTCAAACAGAGAAAGGAATAGGCAGATATAATTTTAATTTTTACGCATGAGTTTGTGTGTTTGTGAGTGTGAGTGGGTTTCTGTGTCTGTGAGTGTGTGTTTGAGAGTGTGCGTGTGTGTGCAAGAGTGTGAGTTAGTGTGGATGTGAGTGTGTGTGTTTGTGTGTCGGTAAAAGAGTGTATGTAATGCGCTCAGTGGGGTACTCCCCAGTTCTAATTAGGTCAGGGTGAGGCTGTCTGGCTGATTCCATTCATTTCAAGATTCAAATATGATTGGGATACCTTCCGCTAACACACACACACACACACACACACACACACACACACACACACACACACACACAAGCACACACACACACACACACACACACACAGAGTGAAGAAGATAAGTAGTGAGAAACTATGAGTTTTGTATCCCTCCCTCTTGCTTCACAAACGTGCACACACACACACACTCACACACCCACTTACACACACAACACTGAAAGAGACAAGTAGTGACAAATTATGATTCTGCATGTGGATCCCGCCCCCCCCTCTTTCACGCGCGCACGCGCACACACACACACACACACACACACACACACACACACACACACACACACACACACACACACACACACACACACACACACACACACACAGCACAGTGTGACTTCATCTCCTCCACCTGGGAGAAAATGGCACAGGCTTTACACGTTACACACACACACACACACACACACAGTCTGCCCCCTCCAAGCATCTCCTTCATGTAAAACCGATTTATTTTAAGAGATGAGGCGGTCTGCAGGGAGTCTATTGTCTGAATATGTGCGCTGCATTGAACAGCTCGACACACACACATACAAAGAATCTGCACACTGTGTTTCACTCTATTGCAGCACTCTCCCTCAGTCTGCTGAGTTACAGCTAGCATCAGCAAGTAAGTAAGAGGGCTATTGGCACACACACAAACACACACACACACACACACACACACACACACACACACACACACACACACACACACACACACACACACACAATCCCAACTGCAGCTACAGCTAGAGATGGAAACAGTCTCCATAGCAACATCCCCCACTCCTGCTCATGTTCCACCAGTAGCAGGTCCATAGAGGCTTTGTTTGTGTGTGTGCGTGCGTGCGTGCGTGTGTGCGTGTGTGTGTCTCGCTCTCAATATCTCTCTCTCTGGTTTGTTGATAAACGGTCATAGCTAATGGGTAAGGGGATGCTCCATGCTGGTGGAATGCCCGTTCAGCCCTGGGGCGGCTGAACACTAACGTCCAGCCATTAGCCTATCTTCACACCAGACAGACGCGTGTCTTTTTTACGCTCGCCTCTGTGAGTGTCGAGTGTAGTTGTATCTATCTTTGCAGTCAGACACTGGGAAAACTGCTGGCATAGCGTGTGTTTGAAAGGACCAGAAAAAGGCACTGACGAATGGATTCACTGCTGGTCGATTATTTTTTCCTCCTTCGTTATGTCGGGTATACTTGCAGCTGTATTACAATCGATACTGCCGCCGTTGCCTGCATTGATCAAGCGCGGAGTACACAACGTTCAAACCCATGGGATCAGTGATAGAACGTGCACATTGTTGCACCGGGGGCCTTTAAAGATGCAAGCTAGCAATGTGGGTGTATTTATCATGCCTCGTCTTCCGTAGGCTAATGAAGAAGAATAAGCTGTCGGCGGTTTGATCGCGGTTTTCTAGCGCAATCGAGACAAATTGCATTGTCTGAGTCGCAGAGCTAACTTCTCCCTGAATAATTGGCTCCACAGATTGGTTTACTTTATTCATACCATAGGGAGTTGGGGGGGGACTAGGGTGGGCCAGGGTGGTAACGGGGGAAGGGAATTGGTTAATATTACGCACAGTGAAACACTAATGTGTGATCGTATCTGTGATGACCCATATATTCTGCCTTAAAGGAGGAGACCCTGCTATCGGAGTATCGCACACATTTTCCGGAAAGCCCTCCTCCTCTTCCTCTTCCTCTATCGATTAAAGAAAGACAATACTGCAAAATGTAGATGTAAACGACATAGAATGAAGAAATGAACACAGTTCTTTGTGCACTGGATATTTGGATTCCCCGCTGACGCTGTGCTGCCAACTTGGCAACGTTTTGTCCTTCCGCTAACTGACCTTTCCCCTTCCTCTGTGCTCCCCGTGCGGCTTCAGCTGACATTATCTCCACGGTGGAGTTCAACTCGTCGGGAGAGCTGCTGGCCACCGGGGATAAAGGAGGAAGAGTGGTTGTCTTCCAGAGGGAGCAGGAGGTATGGCCCCGGCGTGACAGTGATCCACACACACCCTGGCTCACAATCCTACCCCCCTACCCCCCACCCCCTCCAAACACACACACACCCATACTCGTAGGAGCCAGTCTGAGAAACTGTTTACAGTTCAATGGAGACAATATGAAAGCAATCCCATTCCTTTTTCTGCTTCTTTCTTCAGATTTTTTTGCTTTATTGCTTCCTCAATCTCTCTTCTCCTCCTTTTTTTTTATCTGTCTACATCCTTTATCTCTACCCCATCACTCAGTCGTTCCCTCTGCCTCTTTTATGTTCATTCTCCACACTATTTCACTTCTCATTATTGTGGAAATAATCAACTTGTTTCCAAAGAGGTGAGGACAGAGGGGCATTAATATTCATACCATTAGTATGAATATTTAACACATATTCATATAATATGTAACACTTCGAAACCACAATATTATCTATCTTTCCCTCTCTTAATTTCTCTCTCCGGTTCTTGATTTCTTACTACCTCTATTTAAATTTACCATTTTACCATTCTCTATCCATAAATGCTGGTCCCTCCAGCATGCAAAAGCCACACCAAACTTGAAAGCTGTAGTATAGATATTTCTTTAGCATCATTGCCAAGTTATGTTTTAGAAATGTTTACAGCATAATAAAGCATCATAAAGCAGCATTACCATCCTACAGCATACCATATATTCACTTTAGCATATAGGCTATAACTACATACAGCTGAATTTATGATTTAGTGAGCATCATTGAGCAACACAACTCGCCGGTACATTGTCTGAACCGTTGCGCCTCCTCTGTGCAGAGCAAGAGCCAGCCCCAGCGAAGGGGGGAGTACAACGTGTACAGCACCTTCCAGAGCCACGAGCCAGAGTTTGACTACCTGAAGAGCCTTGAGATCGAGGAGAAGATCAATAAGATCCGATGGCTTCCGCAGCAGAACGCCGCCTACTTCCTCCTCTCGACCAATGGTGAGCAAGGCTGAGGAAACCTCTAACAAAAGAAGGGAAAAACAACAACACAAAAATGTTCAGAAACATTTCCTAATAAAATGATTTTGATCATCCTAAATTAAATGATTATCTAAACATGATTGTTTCTAGCAAAGAACTATCTATAAAATGATTAACCTTGTACACATCACTGGGATAGGTAAGCACAAACGTTTTGTGTGAAATATGTGTTAACTACCTAAATAAGGCTGATTTAATTAATTATATCTTTCTAGCTAGTCTGTATCTTTCTCGAGAGGCTTTCAACCTGCGCTGTGTAACACTGCAGTGATTGCACTGTATTGTTCTTCTAAACCATTCAAGTGTTTAAAGAAGAAAACACTACGGATTAGTTTCTCTTAATCCATTTTGTCTGTGGAGAAAAGTACCAAAAGTGACTGCTCTAAAGTTAGATTTGACATCCCTGCTCTATCGTTGCCACAGCAGCTGTTCCTCTCTGCTTTAAGAGTGATGGCCGCTATACATGGACACCTCCAGTCAAGCTGTTATTAATATCACATGGAAACTGTCCCTTTCTGGACCATTTTATCTACATGTGTTCCACTTGACTGAGCCCGTGGCACCAGCAGAAGCTTACAGATTGAGGACTTAATGCATGACTGCCACAACATGATCTCCACCTCGCCTAAACACACACGCACGCACACGCGCACGCACACACGCACACACACACATAGCAAAGCACTCCCTCACACACACACACACACACACACACACACAAACGCAAATTTAAATAAACACACATTCTCAAAAGCGCACGCACATACTCAAACGCAAATGTGTATGTACACACACTCACACTACAAACACAAACACACACACAAATTAATATTTGTACACTGACACACACGCCATCGTCAGGGAGACGTCTTGCGGATCGCTTCACGCTTGGCTGCCGCCACAGCGCTGGCGGTGGCTGCAGCAGATGGTGGTTCCCGTGGCGACGGTCTCCACTCTCTGACACTGACTCTCCCCACCAACGTAAAAAAAAACCCACCAGCCTGACAACTGCTGACAACTCGCCCGTTGTATGTCACAAGCAGACCCGGCAAAATGGACTCGGAGCCTGTTTCCACTTAGTTAATCTTGCAGTACCAGCAGGACCAGCGGACAGCTGTCTGGCCGTAGGAGAAGCACCTTCAGGTGAACAGAAGTCACTTTGGACTCGGTTCATCTGCAGAAATTTGCAGTTGAGTGACATGTGAATCTTCATCACAGGCTCCCTATCTATCTTACTATCTGGCAGCAATCCCAGGTCCACGACAGATTGGAAGAACCCCCCCCCCCCCCGTTGTCTGGAGCAAGTCCATGCCATGATGCTACTGTATATTTGATGTGCTTGTGTGTGTGTGCGTGTTTGATGTTTTCCTGTATATTTTATGCGTTTGTCGGGAGTTTGATGTTTGCCTCTGTATCTTATGCGTTTGTTGGGTGTGTGTTTGATGTTTCACCGTATTTATTCTTGAACTCTGGAGAAAAAAAAAACAATGTTTCGTTTTCCTTACTTGTGTTTGTAGACAAGACGGTGAAGCTGTGGAAGATCAGCGAGAGGGACAAGCGGCCCGAGGGATACAACCTGAAGGACGAGGATGGAAGGCTCCGGAATCCCTCCACCATCACGTCTCTACGGGTGAGACAACGTTGCACACTCACCGTCACTTCAATCAACAATCAACACACACAATCAAAACTGGACTCGCTGCCAAAGCTACCAAGGCCAAGAACAACACTACCTGGTTTGTAAATAACAAGTGGAACGTGTGCAGAGTAGCCATAGGAAACAGAACACGGCATGGAACAAGATTTTTTTGTACAAGTAGTACATCTGCAGTTCCTAATGGCCTGCTAGAGACCTACAATATAAGTGTAGTGTAGATTTAAGAGGTTCTCAGCAGAGGTGAGTCGTTGGATGTTTTAGAATAGAGAGGAAGGCTCCCGCAGCCAGAATAATTATGCAAAGTCTAAGCCAGCTCATGCATTGCACCACAGAGAGAGGTTCAACCTCTAGAGTGTGTGTGTGTGTGTGTGTGTGTGTGTGTGTGTGTGTGTAGAGTGTGTGCTGCTCTCTATATCCTCCTTCCTAAACTGATAATATTTGAGTCATTCAGTAACACGATTGATGCAAATTCAATTGACCCAAAGAATTGACGCAGCCAGCACTGCTCTTAACCTAAAGAACGATCTAGCAGAGCTAAAGAGAACACTACTTCTAAAATCATTGGTGGTATTTAATTGGCGGTGGAACAGGAACCATCACCGTTCGTCTCTGAGACAATGCGTTTGTGCGGTTATCCCTCATGGTGTCTGCTGTGTTGCCCCTGATTCGGTGGAACCTCATGGGCCTGATGCCCTCTTGCTTCCCAGGAGCGTAGGGAAGGGAAAGGGCTGTTTATCTGCACGCCGTAAATACTTTATGAGCCTGGAGGGTTGTGAATCCCCAAAAGTGATTGCTTTTTATTGCGCACTATAATCCGTTACATGCGAAATACTCTACTGTTTATGTAATTATTTCTTAGTAGGTTATCCAGCTTGGCCGTTTTTGTTTTATTATTTACTTGTTTGTTTTATTTGATTTTGCTACTCTCATCAATAATTGCACAGCAACAAAAAAATTGAGAAAGAGGGAGGGAGTAGGGAGAATAAATGAGAAATACAGGATAAATAAGTAATAGATACAGAAACCCATGGATACCACCTTCTATATCTCACTTTCTCTCTCTCTCTTTCTCCCTGTTTCCTTCTCCCTTTCTCTCTCTTCTTCCTACTCTTTCTTTAAATCATATCACTTATTTACTGCGTGTGAGTGTGTATTTGTATGTGTATGTATGTGTGTGCACGTGTGTCTGTCCGTCCATGTGTGTTAGTGTGTGCATTTGGGTGTGTGTATGTGTGTGTGTGTGTGTTTGAGTGAGTGTGTATGTGTGTCTGTCCATCCATGTGTGTGTGTGTGCATTTGCGTGCTTGGTGTGTGTGTGTGTGTGTGTGTGTGTGTGTGTGTGTGTGTGTGTGTGTGTGTGTGTGTGTGTGTGTGTGTGTGTGTGTGTGTGTGTGTGTGTGTGTGTGTGTGTGTGTGTGTGCGTGCGTGCGTGCGTGCGTGCGTGTGTCTCCATACCTGCCATCGTGGATTAGTGGGCTGTTGTAGCGTGTCCGTCCTTCTTTGTCTGCCTGGCTGGTGGATCAGAGGCTGTGCTGGGGGGGGCAAGGCGCCGGGGGCCCGTGCTGGGGGCCCCCGGCCGCTGCTGTGGCAATCCTCTTAGGGGCCGTGAAATCAGCAGGAGAATCCACCGATGAGAGGAGGAGGAGAGGGGGAGAGGGGGAGAGGGGGAGAGGGGGAGAGAGGGGAGAGGGGGGGGAGGGGGCGTATGAGATGACAGAAATGAATAAATACTTGTCTATGAAAATACATTTTGTAGAAGAGCAGAAAATAATAGTATTCCTTTCGTTGCAGGGCACAGCAACATTTTGTAGAAATCCTAACAAAGCATTCACAAATAAAACCAAAAAATTGAATTAGATTAGATTACAAATTAGATTCAAACTAGACTAATTGAAGATGCTACGTATATAATTGTAATATAAAGCTTTGCCTCAACCTTTCAAACAATAACATATAAACCAGTAAAATGTTCAGAGGTTCATGGCATTGCATAAGCATTGAGAATTAGTTCTGTGGGAGAAAATTACTAAGAAATCAAAGCATTTGTCATTCTTTCAATAAACAACCAAAATAAACCGCTCTCTAGGAACATGCCCTCATCGGCTACACAGTAGGGATGTTCTGCAGGAGTCTGGACAGATGAGGTGGAAGACACAGGGAGGAAGGGGGAGACCCAGCGAGGAGTCAGGAGTGAGGTGGCTGGGGAGAGCGGGGTCTAAATGGTGTCCATGTTGGGCTAATGGGTTAATACTGAGCGCGTCTCCCCGGACAGACGAGAGAGACGTGGACATGAAGTGACACCCGTGGAGATACAGCAGCCTGCTGAGAGGCCCTGGCTCTCTCGCTCTGTCTTTCTCTCATTCCAGCCTGCTATCCCTCCCCCTCTCTCTCTCGGTGTCTCTCTCTCATCCCCGCTTACTATCCATCCCCTCTATCCCTCCCTTTCTTTCTCATTCTGCCCCACATCTCTCTCTCTCTCTCTCTCTCTCTCTCTCTCTCTCTCTCTCTCTCTCTCTCTCTCTCTCTCTCTCTCTCTCTCTCTCTCTCTCTCTCTCTCTCTCTCTGAAACGGAGAAGAGCAGTCTTATTTGTTCTCTCTCTCTTCCATCCTCTCTGCTCTTTGTCTGGGTGGTAACTCTCATACTGCATGCACACTGGCTCTCGGCATCTTTGAAGATGTACCAGTGTGTGTGTGTCTGAGAGAGAGTGAGAGTGTGTGTGTGTGTGTGTCAGAGCCCATCTCAATACTGCAGAGTTTAGTTATCATTCCTCAGCAGAATCTACTGATGTCCTTGGGCAATCTCACTCTATCTCTCTCCTTCTGGCTCGCTCTCTCTCTTCGTCTCTTCATCCCCCCCCCCCCCCCCACCACACACACACACACACACACACACACACACACACACACACACACACACACACACACACACACACACACACACACACACACACACACACACACACAGGGGAGCGTGGAAGAGAAGGTCATATGAGATACATATGCATCAAGAGGAAAAACAGCAGTAAAGATTAAAGCAGTAATATTCACGTTCAGTTCAGTCTTGACTGAACTGTCACATCAAACATGATGGGGTGGTAGGACTGGTGCTTACTGGAATGATGAAGGTTTGTGAAGGAAATGTCAGGAACAGCCCTGGAGCAACATTCCCGGGTTCTGTAAGATTGAAATAATCAATCAAGAATGCGCAACACATGCACACGTTCTGCCAGACAAACAAACCACTATCCATACGGTTGAAAGGAGGATATAAAATAATTGTTATTGGTCTATGCAAATCTGCTGTAAAGCCTTTCAATCAGGCGATTCTGTTCTAAATAAATTGTAATCTGGGATTTATCATCAACAGTATAAGGTTGAATAAGATTGTATGAACGAAAAGTGTTGCCATTGTAAAAGGGCAGTCAATTTAAAAGAAACATTTCTGAATCAATGAATCTAATCTCTCTCTCTCTCTCTCTCTCTCTCTCTCTCTCTCTCTCTCTCTCTCTCTCTCTCTCTCTCTCTCTCTCTCTCTCTCTCTCTCTCTCTCTCTCTCTCTCTCTCTCTCTCTCTCTCTCTCTCTCTCCAGGTGCCTGTGCTGCAGCCCATGGACCTGATGGTGGAGGCCACGGCGCGGCGTGTCTTCAGCAACGCACACACCTACCACATCAACTCCATCTCCGTCAATTCCGACCTGCAGACCTACATCTCCACCGACGACCTCAGGGTCAACCTGTGGAACCTGGAGATCACCGACCGCAGCTTCAGTATCCTTTGTTCATGAACAGACACACACATTAAAAACACACAGGCAGCTACACACACACACACACACACACACAGACACACACACACACACACACACTGTGGTAACCCGGCACAGTGAGCGAACAACCTCCTCCCAAACAGGACACAACTTCGCTGGGCAAAAACCAAAAAGGCACGTTTATTCCAAAATCAAACAAAGTCTCTCGCTGAAAAAACACAAAAAACAGGAAAACCAGGGAGGAATCGACGGTCGTATCCCGGTCTCTCCGGTCTCTCCTTGCCCGAGCCACATGGCTCAGAGAGCCCCGAATCAGCGGAGAAGCAGGCTGTTGAAGCCCTGCTTCTCCCCCTGTTCCTCAGGTGGTCTGCATCTCCTTAATTGGCCCCCGCTCCAATGCCCTCAATAGCGCCATCTGGGGGTAGACTGAGTCCAGGGGACCTGGGCTGGCTCCGGGCTGCTACAACACACACACACACGCATACGCACACGCACACGCACTCACACACACACACACACACACACACACACACACACACATATATATAGGCACATAAGTGTTTACATTTTGTCATTTAGCAGAATGTTATATCGAAGACAACTCACTAGTGTGGCTGAGAACAAATAAAGCATACAATCGATATTGAAGTGAAACTACACAAAAGTGCTGCATGAGCAGGCTTCTAAACAACAATTGGAAAGACTGCAGAGTAGCTACAGGAATCAAATGAGTTAGTGTATTTTATTCATTTTACCTTACACCATCTAAGAAACACTATTCAGCGTTTCACCAGAGGCCGACTCCATGAAGGGGCCGGTCGCTGACTAAGATCCGGAGAGCAGTGTTCCTTCACTTCCTGTCCCTCAGACATCGTGGACATCAAGCCGTCCAACATGGAGGAGCTGACGGAGGTGATCACGGCGGCCGAGTTTCACCCGCAGCAGTGCCAGACCTTCGCCTACAGCAGCAGCAAGGGCTCCATCCGCCTGTGTGACATGAGGCAGGCGGCCCTCTGCGACAAGCACTGCAAATGTAAGCTAAAGCTAAGCTAGGCTAGGCTGCACTCGGCTAAACTAGGCTAGGCTAGGTTAGGCTAAACCAGGCTAGGCTTGACTAGGCTAGGCTGGACTCGGCTGGACTAGGCTAGGCTGGACTAGGCTAGGCTGGACTCGGCTAGGCTAGGCTTGGTTAGGATATGCTAAGCTAGGCTAAAATGAACGACAGTAAAAATATACCTAAGATAAGATAATGTCTTGCCCAAATGACCATGACATTAAAGACAAGAGAGGCTGAGCTAGTGTCGTTAAAATGTTACAGGGAGGTAATGGGAAATGGGAGTAATGGTAGGTGACACACAAGTGGCTGCAAATAGAGGAAGCCGACAGCTTGGCTGGGTTTTATGATAATGTTGATAGTACTGCAACTCTTGAAGATGGGGAAACTAGGATTCTACATCTCTGCAGTGTAAATCCTGCTATGACAATCTTCTTGGTACACGATCCTAAAATGATTTAAATGCAAAATTAAACCAAAAAGTTGGGACGTCGGTTTTTACTCTCACTGCTCTGTCTGCAAAGACATCGTAGGCATGGAGATTCACTGTTCCTTTATCCGTGCATTGATTCCCAGCGACAAAAGTGCTATTCTGCAATGGCAAGAGGACACAGGCTCAATGCTTCCTTCAGCAGAATCTGAAATACGTGGTCATATTGACAAATTATGTTTTGATGTTCAAGTGAGAGACGGTAACAATGGTTAGATCAGCCAGTATGGTCCTTTAAACAAAACAGAACCCACTACCTTATGTGCAATTAACAAAGACCTTCACTGCTACGGATATGATTCTATAAACAAAACCCCACGGTACAGCTCCCTCACCACAGACTGCCTCCTCTGCAGCTCAACAATGCATGCATCTCTTCCGCCTGAGTGAACAGTGAACA
>NC_136943.1:12389407-12449407 GCF_949987615.1 Pollachius pollachius | reverse complement strand
TGTTCCGAACTCGGGCAATCTAGTTCAGCCCTGGGGAGGGCAGTTGTGAGGCCCGAGATGACACGATAAGCCTAAGACTAAAGCCAAGTCACCGGATTACGTGTGAGTCACCTGGCGTGAGTCACCTTTTCCTCGAGGGTAATTCTCGTTCTTCATTGCTCCTCCAGGTGTGCGTCGGGGGGAAGCGTCGCAAGGACGAGATCAGCGTGGACAGCCTGGACTTCAGCAAGAAGATCCTCCACACCACCTGGCATCCCCAGGAGAACATCATCGCTGTGGCGGCCACCAACAACCTCTACATATTCCAGGACAAAGTCAACTAGACCTCATCTGCATCTGCACCCTCTTACTGCCCCAATCCGTCCAGCCCCACTACTACTACCCCCATACCAGCCCTTAACCCCGCTCAAGGGAGTAGGGCCAAGAGAGAGGTGCATAGAGAAGAAGGAAGAGAGAGATTGGGACGGATTTGCTCTTCCTTCCTCCTGTTCGTCGTGGTTAGGTTTCACGGCTCCCTTCATCGCTTAAGGCGGTGCAGAGCATCCTGGGAAAGGTTGAATGTCCGGTAGGGTATCCTGTGACTGGTTTTGACGCTGAGGGACAAATTAGACTGTTTGGAAAGTGAAACCCTATCCCAGCCTGGATACAGCTGGATAGAAAACCGATACGTCTACGCCCGGACTAAAAAGATCACACGAGACAAAAAAGAAACCTTGCACAAGCTGTTTTGTGTTTCCGCAACTCTTAACCCGTTGAATTTAATTTATTTAGCCACACAGACACCCCTCTCATCCCCCCCCCCCCCCCCCCGAATAGGCCATGAATCTGTGTCCTTGCAAAGAGCACTGCTGAATTTCGAAAAGACAATTATTTTACAAAAAAGACTGATGTGAGATCTGTGAACAAAGAGCACATGGAAGAAGGAAGGAATCTACTGCAAGCGAGGGATGCTCAACGTGACACACGTGACGACAGCTCCCCCTGGTGGTCGTTCTGCTAATGCTGCGGTGCATGCGTTTAACCCGAAAGGTTCTCAGACTAGTGATGTCATGGGGCCTCAGCAGACAGTGCCACCCCAGCTCCCGGGGGTCCGTCATCTGTCTGAATTTGGACTGTTATACCAATGGAAAATGTTCCAGAACTTATTTGCTTTGGTAGCACTGGAAATCAAAGACAGCAGCTGTTGTGTTTATGCCTGTGACTTAACTTGTATTATTTTTAGTATTTTTATGTTAATGTCCCTCGAGTGAGAAACGTGTGTGTTGTCATTGTGAAGGAGGAAGAACCAATGGTCGCTCTTCGAGGCCGTCGTCATTTTTATCGAGTCCTTCCCTCTTGGTCAAACGATTCTGTTTAGAAGCTGTGGTGCCTTCTTTTTAGTATTTGGGGGTTTGATGTAAGGGGTGGGGGAGGGGGGCGGGAGGGCTTCGACAAAGGCAGGAGTTTTGAATGTCTTTCAATGAAATGTTATTTTAGGATTTCGTTCTTGGTTTTTCGTTTTTTTCATTCTAGAAAAGGAAGAGATCGCACAGAGAAAGTACAAAAGTCGGAGGTTTTGCGCGGACTTAGTGTGCATAAGGGATCATCTGTCCCACTGTGACGTCCACGAAACAAAAAACGACCAAACTGTTTTCAACAAATTAACTCAAGCAGAAACCACAACAGTTAATTCTAGTCAGTGTCAACGAGCTTCTGACCAAATAGATCCACACTCTCTTTCTCTCTCTCGTAATGTTTTACACTTAATGCAGAGTCATTCCAAACTAATCTTTATAGACCCAGGTGGTCACGGCACCTTCATGAAGCGGCTGTTTGATCGGTAGGACGCCTCTTATCGAGCAGTCCATTGGCATTAGCTCCAGACAGGTCGGTGTTGCATGCGCTGCATTTGGATACTGACACCAAGATGCTATGCAAGGAAAGTGTTTTCAGCCCGTTGTCCTATAAAAAGTAGCCTGTTGTTTACACGCATCGAGTTTCACCCGATTGTTGAGGCCATTTCATGTTTCCCCAGCCGGAAGCAGGTTATTTTTGTCACTGATCTTTGATTTCCTTTGGGACGTTTGACCCGACCAGACGCCTTGATCGAGGGAGGGATGGGATTTTTTTCTGGTCCCATAGGAAGGGAAAAAAACAACCGACAAGACTCTGTGAATTCAGGGAATTATTCAGCGTGGTTCCTTTAAACAGTACGTCTTCTAAACAAATCCTTGTGAATCTTCTAATTGAAAAAAATGTTTTATAGCTCAGAATGTAATGAAAGGCAATTAATTACCATGCAGTCTTTATGCTTACTGAACTTTCTTTGATTAAAAAAAGAATAAAGATGTGCAAGTTGAATTCACGGTGTTGGTAACCTTATTGTCTGGCCTTATTAAATCATCAAATCATAGGAATATAACTGACTCAACATTTTACCTAATTGTGCTTGATTGCCCCCATGTGGACAAAAAGTGATAAATAAAATCACCGCCATAATATTTTGAATTTTAAAAGCCATTGCATCTTGTTGATTTAAATGTCAACTCCATGAAATTCATAACATTGAACTATCATGCTTTGAAAACAAGGTAACCTGAATTTTTTCGTTTTGAATTCACTTCTTTGAAATTCATGGCATTTCAAGTTAATCAATTTCAAAAACACTAAGAATCAAATTGCTAAACATTCAGAATTCAAAACATTATGGCAGTGATTTGCCTCCATAGCTGTGAAGTTATTGCTGTGATCGTAACATAGTAAGAAACAAAGAAGAAAAATGAATGCTAAAATGTTAAATTGATCAAAATGATAGTGGTTAGACTTGTATTTCCTGGTCGACGAAATTAATAAGATTAATTTCTGTGACTACTAAGATTGAATTTCAAGTTTGCAAAAAATTGAAAAGATAATGTCTAAATTAAACAACCACTGTCTTTTAACAGTAGTAGGCCTAGTGCTACTTCGGAACATGGAATAGATGTAGTACAAACATCTTCATATCGTCATTCAGCATTGAATATATTATGATACATGGAATGCATACATATTCAAATGTTTACTAAATTGCATATTTTTATCTTTTCAATTATCCTACACTACCACAACATGTAACATGTAGATGCTAGTTGATTTCTAAATCAACTAGCTTCTACATGTTACAAGTTGTGGTTACTTTCATGCATTTTGTCCTTATATTATAATCAGGAATTAAAGAAACAGTTTAAGAAATATATTGATCTATAGACTTCCTATAGACTTTTGACATAAATGCACAATTAAACCATACTACATTCTTTTTGAAGCCTCTATTCCTGAATCTCAAAAGCCTGCACTATCTGATAGCCTACATAATGGCAACCTATTGATCCTTCATTGCTACAATCTTGACTGAACATACACACCAACCGAAGGGGAAACCCAACACAAAGCCAATGCACCTATGCAATAATAAATGATAAAAGACACGTCCTTTTTAATTGGCCCCACAGGACTGCAGACGATGCCCAACGTTTGAATCAGCTGGGGGATGAGGCTGTCAATCAAAGCTCATATTTATAGCAGAGCCGCCAAGCTTGTGCTTACTCACAGCCGACATACAGAGACAGAAGCCTCCAGCTCCTCCGATCCCCGCCAGGGACTGGCCGGTCCTCTCAACAAGTCGGTATTAGGTTCCACTCGAGAGGCACTTTTGTTCGTTTTACCCATTGTGAAACATCGTTATTCTTGCAAACTTCCCTTTCATCTCCTTGTGACCTCCAACGGTGGACTTCTCTCTCACCGTCTGCCGCCGTCACTCCATCACCATGGATACCGAGCCGCCCGGCTCGGACAATGGCACGGCGGGGAACGGCAGTTCCGTGGACCAGAGGTTCTATCTGGACCGGGGCTCCCACCAGCACCTGGACCCTGGGGACCTGCGGGTGGTGGTGCCCGCCCTCCTGGGGGTGCTGTGCACCGTGGGCCTGGCCTGTAACCTCAGCGCCATGGCCGTGCTGCTGTCCAACGCCCACCGGGGCAAGCTCTCCCTGGTCAACGGCCTCATCTTCAACCTGATGCTGGCCGACGGCCTGGTGCTGGCGTTCAGCGGGCCCCTCCGCGCCGCCGCCTACCACCGCTCCAGCTGGACGCTGGGCTGGCCCGTGTGCAAGACGGCCGACTGGTTCCTCCAGTCCTGCATGGCGGCCAAGAGCTTCACGGTGGCGGTGATGGCCAAAGCCTGCTACCGCTACGTCTCCGGCCCCAACAAGCAGGTGAGCCTGGGCCTGGGCTCCATCCTGGGGGTGCTGCTCTCCACCTGGCTGAGCGCCTTCTCCGTCACCGCCCCCCACCTGCTGTTCGCCACGCTGCGGCGGGAGAGCCGCGGGCTGGTGTGCGTGATGGCGCCGCCCCCGGAGACCCGGGACTTCATGTGGGTGTACGTGAAGGCGTACCCCCTGGCGGTGTTCTGCCTCCCCCTGAGCTTCGCCATGCTTTACTTCTGGAAGGCGCACGGGCGGCGCCAGCGGCGGGCCACCAAGACCCAGAACCTGCGCACCCAGATCCGCTCCCGGAAGCTGACGCTGATGGTCTTCTGCCTGACCGTGGCCATGGCTCTGCTCTGGCTGCCCCACTGGGTGGTGTGGATGTGGGAGCGTCACCTGGCCGAGAGAGAGAGGGGCGAGCAGGTCGGCTCCTCTCCTCCCCTCCTGCTCTCTCTCTCCGCTCAGCTGCTCACCTTCTCCCTGTCGCTGGTGAACCCGCTCGTGGTGCTGTCGCTCTCCGAAGAGTTCCGTGAGGGCTACTGGGGCCTGTGGAGACGCCTCACCCTGCGCAGGCAGCCCCCGCCCAAACCCAAGCCCGGGCCCCACAACCCCACGTCCCTGATGTCCCCTCACCCAAGACCGGAGACCTCGGGCCAGCAAAGAGAGAACCGCCCCGCCCAGGGCTCTACCACATCTGTTCACGGCCCCAACACGGAGAGTCTGCTTCAGCCCCAGGCGGTGGAGGAGGAGGAGGAGGAGGAGGAGGAGGAGGAGGAGGAGGGATGCGAAGGCGGCGGGACGGAGGTGGATGAGACCAGCCTGAAAGACGGCATCGCGTTGCCAGACGTGGAGCAGTTCTGGCACGAGAGAGAGGCTGGATCTGTGACGGATGAAAACGACCCTGTGCCCTGGGAGCACCAGGGGGGAGGGGAGACAGTAGGGAAGGTGGTGATCTGATCGCTGGGTGTGTCCCGCGCGGTCCTGGAGACACCCGCAGGAGCAGTTCACATCACAAGTAAGGCGTCCGAGTAGCGTGTGTTTTATCAGCAGAGCATGAGTTTGTGGTAAAAAAATCGCAAATGCATCTGCATTCAGAGTTTGAGGTATTGTACTTTGTTTGTCGTCGCATTTTTGATGGCTGATATTAAAAGCTATTAGTAAAAGGTAACAAATATGTGCAATATAATGAATGTTAAAGGCTTTAAGTTGTACTACTACTGTTACTATGGGTATCCTTGAGGTATATATTGAGATTAATTATGTCAAATGTCAATTAAACATTGACATTTTTCATATTAGCCTCATTGGTCGGCCAAGGAACATTTTAAATAACGATTTGGTGGTGTAAAGTGGATTTTGTAATATGTATTTGTGTAATGATGGTTATATTGTCATGTGCTTTTACCAATAAAGTTAATTACAAAAAATCTGTCACTCCAATCCCTGAATTGTTTTCTTAAAATATATGAATACTGTATAGCTGTGTTCTTCTCTCTCACATAGGTGAACCAATTTATATCAATAATCAATTTAATGGATAAATTCAACTTCATTTGACTGCATTTCTGAAATGTATACACAAAGGCGCGCACGCACACACATGCACACGCATGAATGCACAGCTAACGACAGGGATCAGACATCGTCAGATGAACCCCCTGTGGGCCCCTGGTCATTAAATACATCTTCATAAGGGCAGATTAGGATCAGCAGGTGATCTCATTAGTGGGAAAGGGCTCTGCTTTGAACCGGCTGCCATCGTGCAAGTCCTCTCCCAACTGTTGCGGGACACATTAGGGATTTTCTCTTCGACATCTTGCAAAGCAAACCTGATAGGTCAAAACCCCACACGATGGGGGAAGGGGGGCTTGCAAGATAACAGGAAGTGATGTCACGCGTGAGATGCGATCGATATGCCTTACCAGCATCCCGGCAGAGTGCAACACACTGATGCCTTTTGTAGATTCTCTCCAGCTGAGCTGCTCATGAAACTAGTACTAGTACACGTCATGGGCTGGTTCACTAGACTAGGAGGCGTTTTGTATTGGGAAAGAACCGACTGGTGAAATGAAAAGTAAGAAAAACAAAGACGACGAAGACAAAAGATATATAATATTTAGGTCATTATTTTTCCTTCACTACCTCCTTCTCTCTCTCCCTCCCACATGACATTTTCCTCCAATAAATTATTGATGGTGACCTTTCCCCACCAGAGGAGGGTGATCATTTGACGGACCGCTTAACCCCATCATTAGTTTCAGAGCAGGCTAGCATTAGCCTGTAGACCACCAAGCCATACCTGATTCTCACTGCAGCTGAGGGTGGCTTTTTGCATTAGTATCTTCATGCCGGAGGGCTACCAATTAAGGCATCACACTTGGGTCACCATGGTGCCATCACTGACCCATACTCAAATTTCAATTTATGTGTATGTCAAAAACACAAATAATAAACAAAACTGCGCCGGAAGAGTTTATTTGAGTGGTCTGATGAGTGGTTTCCTGACATTTGTGTTGTTATGTTGTGATGTTTACAAACTAGACGTAATGCTGAATCTCTCAAGCAAAGTTGCGGATTCACAAGGTGCAGATTCAAGAGGATATTTGCAGATTATTTGTGTTCCTTTTTTTCAAACAAAGGATTCATCTAATATCTAATATCTATCCCTCTCCAGAATGTCTAGACAGAGTGGAAGAATTGTGAAGACTAGATTGTGTTTATTGTTTGTGGTTCTGTGTTTTTACATGACTATAATGATTTATTGATTTTTTATTAGCATAGGCTACATCATTTATCTGTGAACATAGGGAGGCAACACAAACCAAATTAAATGACTACAGTGATTCTGCAGTCATGCAGAACGCAACAGAACATTAATGGTGCGCTGTTATTGCTCTACTCTTGAGTAATATGTTAATAAGTCAAACAGACATTAGCCCTGCTAAATGAAAGAATGGAAGAGAAAAATGTAAATGGGCAGAAGTACATGGTACACAATGGTATCACACGGTACAAGGGTATTATAACACTGATAACATAACCATAGTGTAAATAGAGTGAACAGGGCTGGATAAACCATATGGGCAACACTTTTTAATGTTTATGCATTTGTGCATTGTGGATTATAAATTGTCTTCATTTAAAAGCACTTGGGGGAGTTGAAGCATTAGGCCTACAGTTTGCCTCTGTATTGAGTTCTATAAAAAAAAGGCTAAGTGTTTGAACATTTTATCATAATTGTAATGATTGCACCAAGTGCATTCATTAAAACGCACTTGGTGATGATGTCCACATTGCAATTATTGTTTTTAGGAGGGGGGGGGGGGGGGGTACTTGAATGTTGGAGCCCAGGGGCCCAGTGAAAAGTTCATATGGCACTGAGAGCGAAGGTGGATGTGGAACGTGTGGCATCCCGCATTACAGGTGACCCACCACAGAGTCTTAACGAGGTCGCCTTAACAAGGTCGCCTTAACGAGGTCGTTAAGCATAGGTGGGGGAGCCCTGAGCAGGTTAGACTCCACCCTGGCTATGAGTGGCGCCCTCCCGCCGTGCTGGGGTGGCAAGCCCTCGCGTTTAAATGTCTCAGCCAATCCTCCCCTCTAATGAGTGACACACCACAGGAAGTGACACGCCAGCCATGACTAGCTAATTATCCCCAGCAGGAGGGGGAGAGGGAGAGAAGGGGGGGTCACGGCTGCAATTAGGGAGCCTATATGTGAAGCGTGTTCCCCTTAGCCTGGGCCTCAGTCTCCCCCCCCCCCGGCTGTGTGATGGATGGAGACCCTCGCTGGGCACCCGATGAACAGTACGGGTGGTTGGCTACGTGTGTGTCAGCCAAAGAAATCAATTTGTGTTTTCATGAGGGTTTGTGTGTGTGTGTGTGTGTGTGTGTGTGTGTGTGTGTGTGTGTCAAAGCATAAGAAGGGTTAGGATTCATGGGGGGTCTGGTGTTGGTATTTAAAGAGGGCTTTTGATTGGAATACTTCAGTCTTTCATGTCTATGAAACATACAGAGATGTGAAGAGCAGCCACCTTCAGCTGTGTTCTACAGTACACTCTGGGTGGGGGGGACAGTAAATAGTAAGTGGGCCGCACACTACAGAGTAAAGCCTTGGAGGCCGTTGTGGAATCAAGATAAAGTTTGTTTGCCATTTCTAGTCACACTGAGACATAGTAGTCTCAGATATGTATCAACTAGTAAATATCAACCTAACCGTTTTCCACAAATCTTTCCAAAACTTTATTAGCAAAATTAAGAGGAATGTCGTATTTTGTGAGGGATAGTTTGAATCGACACAGAGCGTCGTCTGCTGAAATATTAAATTGTTACGCGAAGAAGATGTGTTACAATGCCATCTATCGGCCGAGTTTGGTAACTACCCCTTTCGACAAGTGTCCTGGCATACTAGTTATATTATATTATTTGTAGTCTGCATATTGTGTAGACTTATTGAGTATTTGCTTTTGGGATCTAGAGTATACATTGAAGGGCAAAAAATTGATAACGGTCAGTAATAATAGCGAAACATGCCAACATACACAAATCAAGTTTCATTTGTATAGGTTTATTTGAAATCCAGTTGAAGGCACAGTGCTTTGACCTGCCTCTACATTTGCATAAGTGTGATGATCAGGTGACATACCGCATATGGAAGTGTTTCAGCATGTCAAAATAGTGCATGTACATCCCAGACATTTACACTGCAAGTAATTGGCCATGGAAGCCTTATTTCTCAACAGACAATACATTCAGTAACTTAATATAAACTAAATATTAACCACATTTTGGATGGTCTAAGGTCATTCCGAACCTTAAAAAGACCAACGATTCCTTTCGCAAAGCTGTGAGATTTTCATTTCAGCATCTGACATATCTAGTCCCAGTCCCTCGTTTTCAACGTTCCCCTTGGTGTGTAAACCCATGGCGAAACAACACTGATAAAACATGAGTAGGTGAACTAGGTCAACAACAAGGACAAAGGCCTGACTGATCGTCCCTGTCACGACCTAATAACCAGACCTGGGATTTGGTGTTTCAGCAGAAGTCGCTAAAAGTGCACCACATTAACGGGATACATACCCTTGAAATACACCGATATATACAGTTATTGCTACATATAAAAAAACAAAGGCGTCCCTAGCTATTAACATAAACATATACACGTACACAAAGCATGCATGACATTCGATGATTATCATGAATCCAGCTCATTGCATCTGATCCGTCAACATTTATGAAGCACAAAAGCCACATGATAGCCATGTGTTCTTAATATAAGATATCCCGGTAAAGCTTGTTCGGCTCATTTTCTCGTAACTACTGCATGATTCGTACACAGGCTGCAATGTAAACATACAATCACTTCTTGTTTTGTCCGGGCTGGAATAAATACAACAGGGGGAAATGTTTGCAGTATGCTGCTACATCACAAGGAGAGACTCCAACAATCGTATCAAAATATATCAAAATCAAATAAAAAAACCAGGACAAAAGTCAGGAGATGTCTATGGCTATACATAAAAATAACACTGATGAAGCCTATCTCCTATCGGCCTGAAAGACCGCAAATGAAAGCAAGAAGAGAAGTTATGTTGTACACAACATAACACAACGTATACTCAGAACACAACACAGGTCAATGCCAACAAGTAGGCTACCACAGGCAGAACGTTCACATCCATGATAGAAACAGTTTACCAGATCTAACAGTGCAACATGCCTTCCCTTTGAAGTGAAATGTTTTTTTCAGATTTGGCTTTTTAAAGGGGTCGAGATGATAAAATTAACATAAGAATTGTTTGCTAGGTAACATAGCAGGCATTCAGAGAAAATATACAAAATCAGGTTGTCATTGGTGCAAATCTTTAAACATCCAGCAGGGCTTGAATCCAACTCCTTCGGTTGGTTCAAGATGGATAAGGTAATGTGTAAGTGAAAATAACGTTAGGTACAGAACAACCACTGTTCCTCCTAACTATACAGACAACACAAAGCCTATGCCCTTCTCTTAGTTCACTTACTTACCTCTAGCCACGTTCAGCCAGGGGTGAAACATATAAATGATGGAGATAGAGACAGGCTGTCCAGTTAAGGGCTTCGAGTGGTGCACCACAATATCCTCCCTGATATCTGGCTTAAGTTCCTGGAAGAAATACAAAATATAAATAATTAAGAACAAATCAATAAAAAAACTTTCTGTGCATGTTTTTTCATTTATTATATATATATTATATGTTATAATAATTTATAATAAATTATAATTTATAATTTCAGACAGATTAACCAGGTCACCTGTTTCACTTTTTCTGTCCAGCAGATGGCGATAATGCAGCTTTTCCTCTCTCGAAAGCGTCATTGGTCACCTTGAGAGACTTCTTCGGTGGCTGCTCCTGTTACAAAGGAAAATAATACCAGCGACACATGGATACTGGAATCAGTTACATAGGTATTTTTAAACGGTGTCAAATATATTTAATTTCGGGGTTCAGTGTTTTTTTAGTTGAAGAAAAAATGCATGCTTTTTTATTGCACTTTTGTTATTTTCTTACCAAAAAGCTCATGTTTGCAATTAAATCAATGTCCAGAAATAAAAAATGTTTTTATCGTCTTTTCCCCAATTATCCGGTGTACCAAACATAGAGCAACTCCAAGATACAGGACAGGCTAAGTCAACAAAAGCTTTTGCAATTGCTTTTGCTAATACCATTTCTATTGTTATTCCTTGCACCGATCAGAAACACCAACCGCGTGGGCCAATAATACGGGTCTGTTTTGGTTTTCAGCTCTGATCTCACCGGAAAGCTCCTGCTCACGGGACAGGGTGGGGGCGGTCTGTTAGGGGGCTCCGGGCGGGGGCTGGGTGGGCCCGGAGCAGAACCCTGGACCTCGAGGAGCGGAGGCGGGGGCGGAGCAGGAGGCTGTGTGTGCACCTTCCTCTGCCGGCCTGTGACGACGGATGGAGGAGCTGGTGGAGGAGGTGGAGGGAGGGGGGGTCGGGACTGGGGCGGAGCGGGCCCGGAGGTCTGAGGTCCCTGAGCCGGGATCGGTGGGGGTCTGAGGGCGGGCTTGGTGGCGTAGGCCGGTATGGGGGGAGGCTTCCCGGTGGGTCTCACGATGGAACACCTGGAGCGGGACGCGCAGGAGGGGCTGGTCCGCGGGGCGGGCTGGGGAAGGGAACACGCTTTGAAATGGAGAAGTTGGGCAAGATGGTGGAGAGGCCAAAGTGTTCTGCAACCAGTGAAGTTAAGTAAACAGGAAATTGCCTAACCCCTACCTGTACTCAATGACATCTATCTGAGGGCACTGAGAGTTGCTTTGAATAAAATGCATCTGACGAAAGGCTCGATTTGAATAAACGTTAAACAAAGCTGCATTGGCTTATCAAACAGCGGTGAGCTTGGCCTTCGCCCGTACCTGCTGAAGAGACTCCTGTCTCTTAAGCGAGAAGGTGGGGTTGTTGTGACCGTGGGCGGGGCCTGTGGTGGGCGGAGTCTTGGCCTCAGCTGATCTGGGACCTCTACACACACACACACGCACACACACACACACACACACACACACACACACACACAGACACAGACACACACACACACACACACACACACACACACACACACACACACACAGACACACACACACACACACACAGACACACGACACACACACAGACACACAGCCTTCAGCAAGGGATCAATGATGGCCTGGAACTCAGTCAAACGTCTCCCACAATCTCTCCCCTGTGAGCTTAAGTATAAATAACCATGGAGTATGGGCAGCTGTTTGACCTCTGACCCTGAGCCGGGAATATGATGGATGAGGAACATGGATGGACGGATGGAGGTGGTGTAGGGTGGACTTACTGCGGCATCTGGGCGGTGGCGGGGGATTTCAGGGGGCGGAGTTTATGCCTATAGCAGCACCAGAGTGCAACGGCGGCCAGCGCCAGAAACAGCACCAAGGGCAGGATCAGCAGGAGGGGAAGGAGGCTGCCTGCTCAGCCAAAAATACACAGAGGAAGGGATTTCTGATGATGGCGCCAGCACATTTTAGCTTTTGTAAGGCTGAATACACATTAGAGCGCATCATATGACTTATTTTGCTCCACTTGTAATGTCTGATAAATCCCGACAAAAAAGGCTCTATACAAAAGTTGGGATCCGAATTGATTCCAAAGTTGATTTGGGATCACTTTGAGTTGATTGGGTGACGAGGTGACCGATGGATGACAAGGCGTCTCACCCCGACTGATGACTGGTCCGCTGTCCACGCTACCTCCCGCCCCTACCCGGTCACAGAGGGGCGGGGCCCAGCCTGACTCACAGTGGCAGTTGTGGTAGTTGTTACACAGCTGAGGAGAAAAAGGAAGGAGAAACAAAACATTAGCGGTTACAGACGGCGATTGCGGAATCATTATGTGTTTATATATCAAGAGAGTTTCAAGTCTCTCTACTGGTACCAGTGTTTCCCCAATGTTTTTTTCATAATACTGTTGCTTCTGTTCTACAAATTCAAATTTGTAGGCTACTTTCTATAATCAAGTCACTTGTTGCGTTGCTTTATCTCTTAATGCTGTGTACATTTAGACTAAAGCCGTTGATGAGCTAATGCCATCTACAGTATCATGTGTTTTTTATTCTTGAATAACAGTACACTATTTTGTTGTCAATATTTTTACCCACGATTTCTCCAATGACAATGTTACAACTCAGGGGGGTGCAGTAGGGAGCACCTATTAAATATATGTTTGTAAATAAAAACCAATAGGACCAAGATCATTTCTAATTCATGAATTTTGCACGACTGATTGCAGTGGCGCCAGTAATCCAGCGGGGGCGCTGCACCACTGCTGGATGCAGGGGTGCATGCAGGGGAAACGCTGGATGCACTCTGCCATGAGTCTCATCTGACCTATGATAAGGTGGAAGGACTGAGATCCAGGGAACAGGGTTGGGCTTGCTTCACTCTTCAGTGTGTAGCCCGTCGTAGCGTAGCAACTCTTGGCTCGCCGGATAGTCCCTGGCACGCTTGGCAGTCTGACAGCCCTCTTTTTCATTTTCCGAGCAGCACCTCCTCTCTCTCTCTTCCCCTTCCTCCCCCCCACCCCCCCACTGGCTGGTACGCACCCCGTGGCCATGGCACTTGGCACTGCACTCCCCCGCCCGCAGGAAGGAAGCGTTGCGGCACTGTCCCTCGAAGCAGAGCTGCAGAGATAGGGAGCCGAGGTGGAAGGACACGGGTGGAGAGAGAGAAAGTGGACAGTACATTTACTCCTTTAACAAAGGTTAAAGGAAAATGAGTGTAGCCAAATTTGAATTTAATTCAAGAATCAGCATGCAAACAGAGTTGAGGGCGCTGAACCATGAAAGAAATGCATTGGGTCAGGCTTGTTCGGCTCAAGGTTACGTGAGTTTTTTAATGTATTATAACTCATCTTTCCTTTTCTTACATTCATAACAGTTTACCTACATGAAGAACACAATCAATCTGCTCTAAATATGAGTAAATACTTCTTAGCAAATATATTATACTCAATTTCTGCTACACAACGTCTCACACCCACCACTTCAGCGGGCATAGCCCCACACACCCTCCGCCTTCCCCCGTCCCCTTCTCACCGAGTCCGCCCCACACTTGGTGCCGGTCATGACCAGCCCCGGGTCCAGGGTGTCCCCCTGGCCCTCGCCCTCCTGCCCGGGCTGGTACACGTGGGTGCCCCTGCACAGGATCATCCCGTTGCCCTGGACCACCGTGGTGTCTATGGAAACGGCGTTGGTCTCGATGGGCTTCTGGGCCGAACTCGCACACTGGATCTTACCGCATTTAGCGTCTCTGGCGAACGCACAGGAAGGAGAAGAAAGTAAAGGAGTTAACCTGATCAACTCGGTGCCCCTGAGGCCTTGAATGCTAATAACGTCAGACTGAGAGCCAATCATTCGACGGGAGGAAGGTTGGAACGGAGTAGAACACTTTAGAAGGGTCCTTTTGCTGGGTTGGTTTGTTTGCTGCATATTCTATAGATTTTCTAATGGCTATCACCTCACAAGACAGCCTATGGATATCTAATCCCTCCAGTGTACAATACTACAGAACCAATGATGATGGACAATCTCATGCACTCCCTTAATCACTCGTATGAGTAAGAATGTGGTATCTTTTCACAAGACAAAGCATATGCTACTTTATCTCAAGGATATGAATCATAATACAATGAGTACTATAATACTAGAGTCCTCTTTTCTATATCTGTCTCTAAACATACAAATTAGAATATGAATCACGACAAATTGTCCTATTTGTGTCGACCATATGAGGTCTCTCACCTCTCCTTGCAGCCTCGGTATTTCCCCAGCAAATCTTTACCGCAGTTCCCGAAGGAGTCCCCCGCCTTGTTGACCCGCTCGAAACACACGTCAGGCGCGGGGTGACCATCTGGGAGAATACACCGCCAGGTACACATTTGAAACATTAAGCAACACACACACACACACACACATGAAACTCCTAAACACAGGAAAGTCAGGCTCAGATGACTCTCTGAGAGAAGACATGTACACATTTCAAACAATATGAAACACACACATGAAACACATGAAGGCGCAAGTGCACACACACACACACCACACACACACACACACACACAAATACCTACACACATGTATATAAAACATGTAATAAAATACACTAATGCATTTGATTCCTATAGCTACTCTGCAGTCTTTCCAATTATTGTTTAGAAACCTCCTCATGCAAAGCACTTTGGTGTTGTTTCACTTCAATATAACTAGGTACCTAGTTTTTGGTCTCTTTAAGTATCTCTGCGTTCAAGTTTAGTATCTGTTGTAGAAGTTGATTCTATTTTCTGTATTTTAGACACCCAAGTGTAACCTGACGTCCTGATTTCACCAGCTGTGGTTGGTTTGCACTTCAAACAACACATACAATTAGATTTCACAAGGACATATAATTAGCGTTTCATATAATGTAAATTTGGGCTTCGCTGTGTTTCATATTTTTTTAAAAGGTGTCTGCTTTTAACATTTCCACATGGTAAAAGCAGATCAGAACCATAAAAGAGGAGCAATACGCCACAATACACATAGCCCCACCAGGAGGGCTAACTAGTGCTGGCCGATGTTGAGTTGGCTGTACTACGCGCTCACAGATCCCCGCCTCCAGCAACATGATGAAGCAAATACCAAGAAAAATAAAGTGAGCCCCCCCATTGACCCGTCTTTTGAGCTTGTCTGCTGTCTGTCTTAAGATATTTAGCTCAAAGTCTGACACATGGTGTCCCCCCTGGCGATGGACTCACCGGCCCCCCACAGTGAGCGACACTGCTGCTCCAGACTCAAACACATGCCGGTGTAGCAGTAGCCCCGCCCCCCGTCACACCCCACACCGTCCACCAGGTAGAAGTTGGCCGGGCACGACTCCGCCTTGCCGTCGCAGTACTCGGGTAGATCACATGACCCAGAGGGGGCGCGACACTGCACCCCGGGACTCTTCAGCTGGAGAGAGAGAGAGGGAGAGGGAGAGAGAGAGAGAGAGAGAGAGAGAGGGAGAGGGAGAGGGAGAGAGAGAGAGAGAGAGAGAGAGAGAGAGAGAGAGAGAGAGAGAGAGAGAGAGAGAGAGAGAGAGAGAGAGAGAGAGGGAGAGGGAGAGGGAGAGGGAGAGGGAGAGGGAGAGAGAGAGAGAGAGAGAGAGAGAGAGAGAGGGAGAGAGAGAGAGGGAGAGGGAGAGGGAGAGGGAGAGAGAGAGAGAGAGGGAGAGAGAGAGAGACAGAGAGAGACAGAGACAGAGAGGGAGAGGGAGAGGGAGAGGAGAGAGAGAGAGAGAGAGAGAGAGAGAGAGAGAGGGAGAGAGAGGGAGAGGGAGAGAGAGAGAGAGAGGCAGAGAGAGACAGAGACAGAGAGAGACAGAGAAAGAGACAGAGACAGAGAGAGAGAGAGGGAGAGGGAGAGAGAGAGAGAGGGGAGAGAGAGGGAGATATTAGACCATTTTAATTAAAAGAATGTGGCTGTGAGGAATTATCAAATTATTCTCACTATAATAACTAATATTAATTATTCGATATAAGCAAATGTGTCTCACTGGGTGAATATTTAATCTCTCTATGCATTTGATAGCTGGATTCTATACGATAGCACTCAAGCGAAATGTGCAAATATAAATCATGATATTTTTGAAGGATTGTTGGCAACGGCTTTTAATTGTCCGGAGTGGACTTTTCACATCATATTTTATCTACAGAGCAGATATATATCCTGCATATATAGAGCACATATATGGACGCATACTGTCAGACACGATTGATTGTTGAGATGCCTACCTGCCTTTTGCTCATTAATGAGATGCATCCAAAGCTCACAAAGTTCGTTGGATAAAAGTCTATACCAAATAACGGATGCTGAATAATGATGGAAAAGCTAAGAAACGACTGTCGGAATGGATATGAATACCTTGCAGTCATCACAGCAGACTCCGTGGGCACATTCGGCCCCGGCTTTCAGCGTACAGTTGTTGGCATTACAGCAGGGGCTGGTGCATTCCTAGCCACCAGAAGAACATTAGTGGGACACTAAATACACTGCACCACACGGCGCAAGGAATCACTCACCACTACTCACGCCCATGTACTGAGGTGGAGGCAGATTAACACACGTACACACTCACCGGCACGTTGTAATCATTCACCACCACTCACTCCAATGTACTGAGGTGGCCACAGATTAACACAAGTACACACACATCGGCACATTGTGCACACACACCGCCTCATTGTGCGCACAAACCCACACGGATACAAAATGAATTAACGAAAAGCCTCTGTAATAATGGTATTGTACTTGTGTTTCCATAACACCTTTTTGCCAGGCACACAAAGCTCATTACAAAGTGAGTAAGTGTGAGTGTGTGAGTATCATCCATTGAGTGGGATTCCTGTGTTGCACCAGAGGAACCCACCTCCCACCTCCCTCGACCCATCCAACCCAGTTCCTCCACACGCTGCCTGACCGGTGCGTACCTCTTCGGCTCCGCAGTCGCACTCCTCTCTGTCCTCCAGGTAGCCGTTGCCGCAGCGCTGGCCCCCGTACATGGCCCTGGTGTTGGGCAGGTTGAAGAGACACTTCCCCCCTCCAGAGCCCAGGTAGCGAGACAGCTCCCTCTGGTTGCACTCGTTGAACACACGCGGGAAGGGGTCCCTGGGGAAAATACATGTACCGTCTTCAAGAAGAATACATGGTCAAGTGTTACCTATAAGCAAATGTGTCTCACTGTGTGAATATTTAACCCCTTTAGGCATTTGATAGCTGGATTCGATACAATAGCACTAAAGCCAAATGGGAGAATTTAAATCATGATATTTTTGAATGATTGATGGCATCAGGTTTTAATTGTCCGGAGCGGACTTTGCACATCATATTTCATCTACAGAGCAGATATATATCCTATATATGTGGAGCACATATATGGAGTCATAATGTCAGGCACAATTGAATTTTTACACATGTTGACACTCCGAAACAACACAACCAAAAAGTAGACCCTGTACTATTGTACTATGTACTATTTTGTACTATTTTAAAGATGAATACATGCAAAAGTTGTACTTTTTGGTTGTGTGGTTTAGGAGTGTGCTGTGATGTAAACGAGGAGTGTTCACTACGGGGGTTGAAGATGTCCTAGACAGGTCTTGTGAAGGTAAGGTTGGGGTAAGCATCACCATGGTAACCGTTTACGTCACAGAGCGTTACGATGAGTTGACACACAAAACAGATGAATGATGAGAAGGAAAACTTCAAAAGAGGGATTGTCTGTTTTCTCTTATAAGGAGATTAAGAGACTATTCTCGTCAACAAACCACATCAGTGCAAACCAGGATAGCCTTGATTCTATTCCTATCTTTTATCCTTAGCTTTTACCTTCTACATGTCTGAATAACAAAATAAACCTCCACCCACGACTCAATCAACCCAGGGATTCATTTCTTCTCTCTTCCCTGAATCAATTGGTTAATGGACGTCTAAAAAAGCGTCTACTTTGAGACAAAAAGCTCTGAGTACAGTGAGGGAGGAGGAGAAGTGTTTCTGGATAGACAACATCGCGTGGCGGGGGGGAGCAGGGGTTTAAATGAGGTGGCCCACCCAGTGGCAGCGGCCATGATGCAGCCCCCATCCTCGGGCCGGGCCTGGCAGCAGCCCGCCCCGTCGTGGCTCATCCCGAAGTTGTGCCCCATCTCGTGGGCCATGGTGGCGGCGACGCCCACCGCTGACTTAGCGTGGTCCTGGTCCAGGAGGCGGGGCAGAGGGAGGAGGGAGTGAAGGGCGTGGTCGATAAAACTACAGTGGCTTAGACGGGGTGGATTGGGATCGGGATTCATTTCGGTGTGTGGAGGGTCTAATGTATGCTGGTGAAGTGCAGGTTGACTTGTAACCGGAAGGTTGCTAGTTCGATCCCCGGCTCCTCCTAGCCGAGTGTCTAGGTGTCCCCGAGCGAGACACCTCACCCTAACTGCTGCGGGCTGACAAGCGGGCTGTCTCCTTGCATGGTTGAATCCACCGTCGGTGTGGGAATGTGTTTATGAACCATGGCGGTAGCTTTTGATAAAAGCGTCTGCTAAATACCCTAAATGTAAAGGTAAATGTACGTTTGTCGGTTTGACTGATTGTGGACGTACATGTGATCACTGGTGTTATGTGTCTACGGTGCTAAAGCAGAGTTTGTTAACAAAACCATTGCACTCTTCTCATTCAGTATACTGTTTTCATCATGAAAGAAGGGTGAGGGAGGACTTAACGATTACTAATATGATCAGGTGACTAGAGCGTAATGGGGTCAACATAAACACAGCACATGTTGAAGGTCTTACCGCATTCACCCCCCCGGACTGGTAGTCAGAGCACATGGCCTTCAGGGGTGCCAGACCAATGGTGGTGCCCTGGAACGAAATCCCCCTGCAACAAGGCAGCACCGCTAGTGAGTTCCACTTGGGAAAAACGCCGAAAAACAGATACCACTGTAATTTGCATAGACGGTAGGCTGGTAAATTAAAAGAAATACTACTAAAAAAATATTTTACTTCCTAGAATTGGATGCAATCTGGACTCGCAAATCAAGCCCAGAGATGGGGACATGGAGGGGGACGAAGAGTGAGATAGAGTGAGGTAGAGCGAACTAGAGTGAGGTAGGGAGAGGCAGGGTAAGGAGGAGCGAGGGAGAGAGAGGTAGAGAGAGATAGAGTGAGGTAGAGTGAGGTAGAGCGAGGTGGAGTGAGGTGGGCGAGGTAGGCGAGGCAGGGCCGGGCCACTCACGTGATGAGCTGGGCGTTGTCGTTGGGCAGGGCGCGGAGCTGCTTGCGCCTCCAGGGCAGGAAAGCTGCCAGCGTGCTGTAGGGGTTGTCCGACACGGTGATCTGGTCCCGATTCGACCACACCTCCAGACCGATCAGAGCCACCCGGATGTTCAGGGCCCTGTAGTACTGGGAGAGGGGTCCCGAGGTAGAAGCACATCAGAGGTCTGCTACGTCAACGCTTGGACGCATACATGGAGTGTGTGACTGTGAGTAAGCCAAAAGGAATGGCTGCACTTGCACCTACGACCTGCATGGTGGTAACAGTTTTTGAGCTGTGGATTTTTTAATTGGCATTCATTGTTTTGCGGTCCTTTGATTCGTTATTTGCACATTTCTGTTCATCGGTTGTAGATTGTTTTGTCAAATGTGTAATGCACACCTCAGCCATATCTAATTCCTGTATGTATCCAGGCTTGCTGAGTGTGTTTGGGTAGCGGGTGGTAGGGTGAGTAGGGTAGCAGGGTAGTACTTACCTTGTCAACCAGGTTGGCTGCCTCCAGTAATTTCCCCCTGGTTCGGTTGAGATCAAGGCCGTGCTTTTCAAACTGGAACGGATGCACATTTTCATATTAGGATATGAGCTATGACGACACTCACAATATAAGAGCAGATTGGTTGTATGTCCCTATAGGGGACAACTAAATAGCCCCGTTACCTGGTTTCCATTACCATGGCAACACCATTACCATTAATACCATTGCAGTTAAACCGGTGACCATAACCATAGTTATGGCATTATAATGAATGATTGTAAAAAACAAGCGCCTTGAACTAAAGTGACTAATGCAACTATTTTTATCAACCGCAGTGCAGGAAGTGGCATCTTGAATATTGACACTATAATCATCCCAACAGTATACGGCTTTAGTCCCACCAAGCGCTCATAGTGAACTAACCTCAGCATGGTCGGCCACCAGCAGCAGCTCCACGTATTTCATATTCTGGCTGATGTCTCGTCTTGCCTTTAATTGGAGAGAAAAGGTCACAGTTTGAGCTACAGTGCAAAAGAGCTACATTGCATTTCGCAGGAGCTTGGTATCCAAAAACGTCTCAAAGTGAATGTTTCGGATACATATGTCTCTCACGAGCAGGTAAGGCATCTTGCTCAAGGATGCACTTTCAGTTAGGCTGGGGTTTCAAACCCAAAACCTTTCTGCCGGCAGGGAACTCACCCTCGCTGTGTGCTCCGTCATCATTCCGTGGATGAAACGATCCAGAGGGTCCTCGTGCTCCTCGTTGCCATGGTGATGCGGGCAGCTGCCGTTGCGCAGGCGGAGGCTTTCGGCTCTGTACACGGCGTGGGGCGGCGACTGGGTATCCGTGGCAACAGGGAGAGGCTCGATGACGTAGCTGACGCTGGTGTTCAGAGATATCAGCCCCCTGGGGAAACGGAGAGAAACGCAACCTTGTGGTTCCACGCAGAGACACATTGATGCTCAGACACCTGATCAGATCGTTTCCAATGATTGAAGTCTCGGCTTCGACATTTCAGCATCACAGTTCCTCCTCTCAAATGCATTGAAATATCAATATATTCTCTCAATGCATCAATGCATTTTTTCAGGATTCATCCAAATTCACTAACAGTGAATGTCTTTAAGGTGCAGGTGGAGAGTTAGGAATGTTCCGCAAGGATTACTACAGGTAGGCTGGGGACATAGGGGATCGAACCCAGTACTTTTTTGATGGGAGGAGAACACCAAAAACAATAAATGATCATGCCCCTAATAATTAACTAAATTATGGCGCAAAGGAGCTTTACCATCTGGGATGCGATATGCAGAAGAGGTGTGTGGCAGTGCTGTTTGTGGCTGTGTGTCTCAGGAACTAGGTGTACACTCTTGCATATGCACACACACATGCACACGCACGCATGCACACGCACATGCAGACATGAACACACTCACACAAAAACACTAATCACAGCAGCTGTAACAAGCATCTGGAGAGGCTGGACGGCAATAGTTTACTTCCACTCCCTGACACAATCCCCAGAGACCACGTGTATCCGTATCAAGCTAAGTGTGTGCGTGTGCTTGTGCGCGTGTGTGAGCCTGTTTGCATTCATGTGTGGTTTAGTGTGTGCGTGTGTGTGTGTGCGTGTGTTTGTGTGGGTGCATCCGCACCTAAGCCCCAATGCTGTGTTTGATTCCGCCCGGACGCAGAAAGGAATAAAGAATGTATATCAGGAGGAGGATGTATTCATCGATTGGTCCGTTGATCCTGCACAGATGTGCACTGCTGCACTCAAGATGTGCACGCCCATACACAAACACAGCGGCTAGTTCAGAGCTAAGTCATCCAGCGCTGGTTCCTCAGCTGTTAGCCTTTCCTCTCTTGGAGACTCCGAGAGCAGGATATATCAGCTGCACCGGAGCCATGTCAGGAGAAAACACTGGCTCTTTCTCTCTCAGGCTCTCTTACTGTAGTCACTTGAAACCACATTGGGAGCCCGTGACCTACTAAAGTACCCCACTGCTTTACATAATAGAACAGAGGCCTCACATGAACCCATTCATCCATGGTGTTGGGAAAATGCACTTGCTACCCAATTCTTCTTTTACTTCCTGCTGAACTAGAATTAGAAGCACTAGGGTTCTTTTTTTCTGCTCATACATTTTTCCCCTTGTGTACCCAGAAACACAGTGACCACCTGCGATGAACAAAGGCGCAAGTCGATGCGTGTTGATTGGTCGGTGTGTGTACCTTTCTCGAGAGTGTGACATGCTGAACTTGTTACATGCTGAACATGATTAAAATAATTACAACAATTGTAGAACTGCTCACAATTGAGTGGTTGGGGGTACAGCCTCAATTGCAGAAAGGGTTGATATAGGAAAACATCAAACGTCCTAAGAAAACGGGCAATACAGATCCCACACTGCCCAAAGCGTGAGCCCTTACCTAAGTCCTGAACAGGTGCTCACCGCCACACTGGACCCCTCCATGCCCTGGACCTCCCCATGGTAAAAACAGTGACCCTGAAACGAAGAATCATGTACTGAGCCTCTGCCCCATCCTATAATGTCCGTCATACAGGGGGCGCAAACATAATGTGTCGTCGAACTCTAGCCTATGAGGTAATCATCTCTGCAGGAAGCGATCATAGCAGTGTGTAAACTATAATGGGCACTAGCTTATGTGTCATGATGTGTCATGGAAAACAACCCTTTAAGAAACAGGGGGTGGGGAGGGGGTTACGAGTGAGACACTGTCTGGCAGACTTACTGTGTGGCCAGGGGTAGAGGTGCGACGGCTGCCAGAAGGAGTGTACCATATCTCCTGGTATCCGGGGGCCAGCAGCTGCCTGTAGGACAAAAGTAAGCACAAGAAGTAAAACATTAGGACAGAACAGACTACAGCATCCTATTCAGCCTGCTTTGCCCCAGGGAACCCAGTTTTGGTCTTATATTTTCTGGCGACTTCCAACGTCTAACATTTTGGTGTGTCTTTTACCCTGTCCATATCTGCCTGTTATAGCAATTTGTTGTGAACGTATGCACTGTACACTACACTGTGATAAGTAGTAGTTTTGGCTACGGATCTGTCATCATCTTCTGTTAGTTTGTGCAGGACCGGTCAGACGCTTTAATGGTATCTATAGATAATCTGCAGCATTGTAAGAAGCAACTGCACTGTGGCTTATAGCAATGAATGAGCGCAGGACTGGGATGTACATAAAATGTGACTTGTAGGTCTCTTTGGGTGGACCAGCCTCTGCTATTAATATATGACGTAATATCAACGTTATATAGAGCGCCCTGGCCAGCTGTGAGTGCTTCTCCCACGACGAACCTGCAGCTCACAAAACATTCATTCTGAGAGGGAGAGAGAGTGAGATCCTGGTAAAGCCATCGAACGATTTTACAGCACTGATGGAAGATAAATAAAACATCATGCAGCCGAGTGAGTGTATCGTGTAGGAGTCCATCGCAGAGTTAGCTCTGGTTGCATCAATCACAGCTTGACCTCGCGGTGTTCGGGAAGCCAAGGCAGTAGACGGTAACCTCCTTATGGTGAGATAGAGTTTACTGGTCTTGCAGGGATTCGCTGGTTGACAGGGCTATTATTCTCCGGCCTAAAAACTGTTGCCACAGAGAACTGGATGAGATCCAACACACTCTATACTCTGAGATAAGTAAAGAGGGGAGGTGAACATGCATATAGACACAGTAAGGAGACATCAAATCATCTGCTGCAGTGTGTGTGTGTGTGTGTGTGTGTGTGTGTGTGTGTGTGTGTGTGTGTGTGTGTGTGTGTGTGTGTGTGTGTGTGTGTGTGTGTGTGTGTGTGTGTGTAATTTCTGAGCATAATGTGTGGATTCAGCATGTGTCCGTCCACATTTCAACATTTGTAAACATAGTTGGCCTAATATTTACGAATAGTACAAACCCTTGTTTCCTCTTTCTTCCTCTCATTTGCTTTGAAAGTCTCTCACAATCCATTCTTCCTGTTTTTAATAATGAAATAGCTTTTCCCCACAGCTGGTCTCTCTCTCTCTCTGTCTCTCTCTCTCTCTCTGAATCTCATCCACTCTTCCTTCCGCTGACAACCATAATCTGATCAACCAGGCTTGAGCCCCAGGCATCATGGCATGATACGGGGGTGGCTGCATTCAGGAGGAAAACCCATTTCAATGACGTCACTTCATATGATATCCATATTACAATTGATATATATAAAAGGTCGTCATTATGGCACCAGAGCTCATCCTCATCAATTCAGCATTGTGAATATGGTCATGCTGGATGTTACAAGGGGGGAGGAAATGGATGGGAATTTTAAAACGTGGAGGATTCAAATATTTAATGACCCCCCCCCCCCCCCCGCACGCTCTTAAGGGAAGGGAGGGGGAAGGGAGAGAGAGGGAGAGAGAATAAGAGTAAGACAAGAGCGACAGCAACAAGAGAGAGAGAAAGTGAGAGAGCGAGAAAGAGAGCAAAAAATGGAGAGTGAGAGAGGCATACAGACAGACACAGAGACAGAAAGACAGATAATGAGGGAGAAAGGGGGAAGAGTAAGACAGACCGACAGAGTGAGCCTGTCTCATCACTCAACTGATAAGCATTGACCCCCCCATTGGGGAGTCAAAGCAGTCATAACCACAAACGACATGTCAGTCACGTCATTATTTCTGCAAATGCAGCAGGGGGACTTCCATGGCGTCATGTTATGGCATTCATAAAGGTCCTTCACTTGTCATTCATCCTGTCCTTTATATCAACCCGTCAGCTCCAAATTCCTCAATATGTCCCACATTTCCCTTGTTTATTCATTGTTCTACCTTTTTTTTTCTATTTACGATTTCATCTAAAGCTCAGACACTTTACATTAAGGAGCAGGTAGAGGGTGAAGCATCTTTGCTCAAGGTTACCTACAGGTAGGCTGCAGGCAATCATGCTGGATGTTACAAGGGGGATTCAAATATTTAATGACCCCCCCCCCCCCCCCCCCCCCCCCCCAAAGCGGTCCATCCTCTGAAACAATGGCAGCTTGTTGCTACAATTGGGCACAATGCAAGCACAGTGAGATAAAGAGCAATAGAGCACGCTCTTAAGGGAAGGGAGGGGGAAGGGAGAGAGAGGGAGAGAGAATAAGAGTAAGACAAGAGCGACAGCAACAAGAGAGAGAGAAAGTGAGAGAGCGAGAAAGAGAGCAAAAAATGGAGAGTGAGAGAGGCATACAGACAGACACAGAGACAGAAAGACAGATAATGAGGGAGAAAGGGGGAAGAGTAAGACAGACCGACAGAGTGAGCCTGTCTCATCACTCAACTGATAAGCATTGACCCCCCCATTGGGGAGTCAAAGCAGTCATAACCACAAACGACATGTCAGTCACGTCATTATTTCTGCAAATGCAGCAGGGGGACTTCCATGGCGTCATGTTATGGCATTCATAAAGGTCCTTCACTTGTCATTCATCCTGTCCTTTATATCAACCCGTCAGCTCCAAATTCCTCAATATGTCCCACATTTCCCTTGTTTATTCATTGTTCTACCTTTTTTTTTCTATTTACGATTTCATCTAAAGCTCAGACACTTTACATTAAGGAGCAGGTAGAGGGTGAAGCATCTTTGCTCAAGGTTACCTACAGGTAGGCTGCAGGCAATCATGCTGGATGTTACAAGGGGGATTCAAATATTTAATGACCCCCCCCCCCCCCCCCCCCCCCCCCCAAAGCGGTCCATCCTCTGAAACAATGGCAGCTTGTTGCTACAATTGGGCACAATGCAAGCACAGTGAGATAAAGAGCAATAGAGCACGCTCTTAAGGGAAGGGAGGGGGAAGGGAGAGAGAGGGAGAGAGAATAAGAGTAAGACAAGAGCGACAGCAACAAGAGAGAGAGAAAGTGAGAGAGCGAGAAAGAGAGCAAAAAATGGAGAGTGAGAGAGGCATACAGACAGACACAGAGACAGAAAGACAGATAATGAGGGAGAAAGGGGGAAGAGTAAGACAGACCGACAGAGTGAGCCTGTCTCATCACTCAACTGATAAGCATTGACCCCCCCATTGGGGAGTCAAAGCAGTCATAACCACAAACGACATGTCAGTCACGTCATTATTTCTGCAAATGCAGCAGGGGGACTTCCATGGCGTCATGTTATGGCATTCATAAAGGTCCTTCACTTGTCATTCATCCTGTCCTTTATATCAACCCGTCAGCTCCAAATTCCTCAATATGTCCCACATTTCCCTTGTTTATTCATTGTTCTACCTTTTTTTTTCTATTTACGATTTCATCTAAAGCTCAGACACTTTACATTAAGGAGCAGGTAGAGGGTGAAGCATCTTTGCTCAAGGTTACCTACAGGTAGGCTGCAGGCAGCTGGGAGTCGCAGACACCAGCCACTATTACTCTCCTCTCCAACAAATCTCTTCTAGTTTCTCCTAAAAGCCCCAATTGGATAAAAGCAGCCCATGACACATGATGGCAATTGACAGTAGTTAACCCACACAAACAAGACGGATAATCGCTATGTCTCCCTCTCCTCAGTCACCCACCTCCTCGCTCCATCGCATCGCTAGGCCGTTTAGCAGCTGCCGGGCCCAGGATCGTTTGGGTTGAGTTACTGGTCCTTGGGGACACTAAAGAGTGGCACACAGGGACAGAGAGCAGCTCTTTCTCAACCTGTTGCCGAAGGTCCACACCCAGACATAACACAATATTACGCACACAGGCACTACCAACAAGGAACTAACATTTGTGATGATTTTCGACACTGGTGCTAAACGGACTGGGTTTCCATAGTGATTCCCACGACGTCTTGTGGTTGTTTTTGGCTTCCACTCTACACGTACCAGAAAGAGCTAAATCCGAATACAGATGACGATAAAATACGGTTTTACGAACATCTTCAGGACACACTGTCAAAGGTTGAGTTCCAACCGCCCTTCTACACATCCCGAGCTCCATTGTTTCCACAGATCTACTTTGCCGCCACACACACACACTAGGCATCCATTAAATCCTTCTAGCCTCCTTGATGAAATGCACTTCGGTGATTGCTGACGACGGGCGCATGCAAATCAAGCGCTCTTTGTACTGGAAGGAGTGGAGCCTCCCCCCCCCCCCCCCCCCCCCCCCCCCATTTATTTTTCTGCAGGGGTTTTGGATGCGCTCCAGCATGCAGACAGTTGTCTTGATTGAGGGCGGACTGCCCCGGCCATAGCAGGACCGTCTGGGCAGAGACAGACAGACAAAGGCCTGCTTCAAAGGGGGAGAGGAGAGTTGTTGCTGGTGGTGCTGGTGCTGGGGGGTGGGGGTGCAGAGCTGGGGCTGGGACTGATGCTAATGCAGCAGGGGAGATAGCAGAGGGGGGGAGGGGGTGGTTGCGTTGCTAGCGGTGGGGTGCTAATGCACTGAGGTCAGCGGGTCGCATTCTGTCATGGTATCGGATGACATCACCACGCAGAGAGGGTAGGTCGGGGGGTGGGGGGCACCAGTCAGGAAACCAATGTAGTGGATGATGAAGAGGCTTTTATTGCATGGATAACGTTCTATGGGTTTTCTTTAGCCCTGTGTGTGTGTGTGTGTGTGTGTGTGTGTGTGTGTGTGTGTGTGCGTGTGTGTGCGTGTGTGTGTGTGTGTGTGTGTGTGTGTGTGTGCGTGTGTGTCCTGGATGGATGACCGGTCGATGTCCCACACAGAGGTCTAGATAAAGACATTTAAGCAGACAGGAACACAACGGCTGAGACTAAACACAGACCAAAGGGGGAACAAATACATCTCTCTGTCCATCCCAAGGCCTGCCATCCATCACGGTCTGTTTAACTGTGGGTTTGAGCTTTCAGATTTGTTTGTGTTCTTTCGGGCAGCTCTGTGTCTATAAGGTGTGTGTGTGTTTGTGTATATGTGTGTATATGTTTATGTGTGTGTGTGTGTGTGTGTGTGTGTGTGTGTGTGTGTGTGTGTCATTTGTCTGCGTGTGGCCGCTCTCCACCAGCAGGTCTACAGGGAAATGTGTGGGAGACGTATATTTGCTCTAGAGCCCCAGAGGATTAGAGACGAGGTGAGAGGGAGAGAAATGAGAGGGAGACAAAGGTTCCCCTTCTTAATAACGGATGGAGAATCAGAGGAGCAGAGAAGAGGGGAGGAGAGGGGGGAGAGGAGAGGAGAGTGGGAGAGGAGGGGAGGGGAGAAGAAAGGGGGAGAGGAGAGGATGGGAGGAGTGGAGGAGAGGTGAGGAGAGGAGAAGGGGGAGGGGAGAGGAGGGGAGGGGAGAAGAAAGGGGGGAGAGGAGAAGACAGGAGATGAGAGGGGGGAGAGGAGAGGAGGGGAGGAGGGGAAAGGAGGGGAGGAGAGGAGAGGGGGGCGAGGTAAAGATAACAGAAGTTGAGCAGAGAAGACAGGAGAGAAGGGAAAGTAGAGTAGAATGCAGGAAAGGAGGAGAAATGGATGGGAGGAGAGGAGCATAGAAGGTAAGAGAGTAGGGGAGATGGGAATAAAAGGACAGAAATGGAGAAATAGGAGAATAAAGGACAGGGGAAGACAAACAAGAAAGGGCTGAAGAAGCGAGGATGAGGGCTGGAGAGCGGAGGAGTAGAGCGAGGAAACGAGTGATATATTGACCAGAGACGGTCAGGATGGCTCCCAAGGGGGAAGCAGTCCCTCGGGTTGTTGCACTCTGGGAGAGTAGTAACCAGCCAGCAGGGACGATGTACAGTACCTCGGAACCCTGTGATGGAAAGGGTGGAGGGGGGGGGGAGTGAGGGGGAGGGGAACTGGGGTCAAGATATCACCGCCACCCAGTGTGATCGCCCCCCTCTCTCCCCCACCTTTCTGAACCGGATTGACCTGGACTGTCCTCACACTCCGTTCGTCTCCCTGTTACTCTTCCCTCAGTTCTGTCTATCTCTCGCTGTCTCTCGGTCTGTCTTCCCTCAGTTCTTTCTCCCTCTTGTTGTCTCTCTGTCTCTCTCTCGCTGTCTCTCTGCCAGTCTTCCCTCAGTCCTGTCTCCCTCTCTCTCGCTGTCTCCCTGCCTCTCTATCCTCAGCTCTGCCTGGCTCCTCACCAAGCCACCTCCCCTCCCTCTCTCCTTGTGTCGCAAGGCAGCCTTTCATTAGGATAAAAGCTTGTGAAGACATAAAACGACCAGGAGCCATGCATGCACACACCACACACTCACACACTCACACACTCACACACACACACACACACACACACACACTCAAAATATGTCCTTCACACAGCACCCACCACTGATGTTGGAAGCCTCGGTCATAGCGGTGGCTGGCTCTAACATTTGTCTGTAATTCAGTTTGGTGGTTCATAGTGAAGAAGTGAGGATGCACCGAATGACGGGGAGATGGGGTAAGAGAGAGTAAGAAAGAGAGACTGAGAGCCATGGACAGTGAATGGTTATAAAGAAAACAAATATATATTCAGTACATTTTCTTTCGAAAGAAAGTTTCTCTCTGCATCACCCTGTATCTGGGTTCTATGCCACACACACACACGCACACGCACACGCACACACACACACACACACACCACACGCTGTCATGACGAGTTCTCTTGGTTCCTCTGGCCACAGTCAGGGAGGGGAGCCATGCCACACCATGAGCCCCAAAAGGGTTAACGGTTCACTCTAGCGAGGGTTCACACAGGCATCTGGTGGAGGTGGTGGAGGTGAGGGGCTTGAGGTCGGAAAAACTGCCTTCAATCCAGGTGGGGTTGAATAAACAAACATTCTTCCATTACTACACCAGATCACGACCCGCACACTCCTGACCTGAGGAGACCCTTGCATAACAACACCTTGATCTGGGCTGATGTTTCCCAGCCTCGTAGCTGTTTAAATTGAAACCGAGCCATGTGAACTCTTCCATTGAGCGTGCTCGTGTGATCGTTTCTCACGCTAGAAGCCTCACAGTGGACCTAGCTTATCCAAGAACACTGAACATACAATATTTAAGGGGTTTATTTATTCAGGGGTGAGCAGATCGATACCCTCTGGTCATGCTCTCTGACACGGCATAAAGAGTGTGTCCACATCTCATGTAAGGATAATGGACCTGAAATGTACGGTCCAAATAAAAAATTTGATTCTAAATGGGACATATTTTATCGTTTAGTTTGCCTTGCTACAATGGATTGTTTTGTGAACTGTGATCATTTTATTTATTTTTATACCAAATCTATTCTACACTTCTCAGTAAATGCTACCATTCCAATAAATCTGCAATACATCAGATGTGAAGTTAAAAGGCCTGCTGGCAATCAGTCAAGAAAAACGCATTACTGAAGGCATTGAATCAACAGAAACATGAAGAAACAACCGCCATTTCGCGTTATAAGAAACCCGATAAGATATACTAATAGGAACCATTACACTTCTAGACTAACATTGTCTTTCCCCTCTCTCATTGTCTCTCACACACACCTATATAATCACATACACATACGCACACACACACACACACACACAAACTTACACATATGCGCACACACACGCATCAAAACACACACACACACAAGCCCCTCTGGTATGTATCTCGGTGGTGGGTCACTAGACTACGGGGGGCTATCAGTGTCACGGTCAGTCAGACACAGCGGAGTCATGCTCTGTTTACAGATGAGCTTGTCTGTCTGTGTGTCTGTGTGTTTGTGTATGTATGCATGTATTTATGTATGGTTGTTTGTATGCATATGTACGTATGCATGTATACATTTATCTGAGTGTGTGTATGTGTGTGTAGGTCTGTTTGTGTGTGTGTAGCGGGAATGAGAACATTGTCGTAAATGAGACATCACCGAAACTATACTGTTAATTGCTTTGTAGTTGTTATTGTTGTTGTTTTAGAAGGAGACTCTGAGGCACCACTGACATCTCGTCAAACCCTTCCCATCCCCCCTCCACCCCCAGTAAATCCACAAGCCCATCGTCCATCAGGCACGCAATCTGGCCCAACAGATAGCAGGAAGTTAAGAGCAGACGGGGGATAATCTGGCTTCCTGTTTGCCCACGGCAAAGAACAAAGGTGTCATCTTTCTGCCCCCCCCCCCCCCTACACACACACACCCTCCCTGGCCATCTCTCTTTCCTACCTTCCTCAGGCCCACCACCCACCACCCACCTTCCTACCTTCCTCCTGTCCTCTGGGGCCCTACCACCCGAAGGTGCCGTGTTATGGTGTGACAGCAGGCCACATCTGCTCCAAACAAATGGAGCTGAGTGCAGCCAAAGCTCTTAAGTGCCGCAGACTACAAAGAGACTTCAGAGTCTCATCGATAGGCTGCCTGGAGCACAAGTTTATGTCTGAGAGCAGATACGCCTCAAAATAGACTGCCAGCCTTTTGCCTCTGGTTGAGTTGAAGGCTGTCCTACAACATTGTACAAAGGCAGTACCACTATGCAGATGATAACGTACAACAAGATACAATGATTAAATAGAAGATGGAAAATAGATCTGGAAACTTACTCATTTTTTTCCAGTTGTAATCTCAGCTCCTGTCCTTCAGCTGTTATGAAAACCATTGCCTTTGAGGGAAACTGTGACCACCAATGAGAAGCACAATAGGACACATATTTGAGTGACAATCTGTTATAAACACACGCACACACAAACACACACACACACACACACACACACACACACACACACACACACACACACAAACACACACACACACGAGCACACATATGCATGCAACAAACATGAAAAAACATACAAACAAATGCAAATAAATAACAAAATAAATGGGACTATCCACTATCAACACACACACACACACACACACACACACACACACACACACACGCACACGCACACGCAAGTTTTGTTTCTACAGGAACTAAACCGAAAAGGGGATGAGACGATGGGTCTGACCTGCTGTCTGGACGATCTTCTGTTCCTAACGGGATTGAGCCATCTGGGATAGGTAACCTCATAACTCTCTACTTGGTCCAGGTGGCTCCCCAGGAGCGACTGCTTACCCCGCTCTGCTCACAAACACACACGGTCAGACGGGCACTATACCTTATTCGCTTTAAATGAAATGTCTATTTAGTCCATTTAGTCATTTTGAAAATAGTACAGAATCAATGAGATTCATCAATAGGCTTACATCAAAACAAAAACATTGCAAAAGTAACATTATTGATAAGGGTTGTGGAGGATTGACTCAATACGTTTTTTAATCGAGTAAGGGAGCAACGGAATTAAAACGCGCTGGACCTTGCGTTTGAACTGGAGAGAAAACGCAAAAGCAATCTTACGCATTGCAATCAATACGAAACAAAGACAATTTCAGCAGAATAAATCAAAATCGCCGTTGGTAATAAAATATCTCTCACTCACCGCTGTAATCATCGCGTCCGGAAGCAGCAGACACAACACCACACTGAAGAACAACTATCAGACACAAGGTAGACAGCACACAATCTAAACACACATCAAAGCGCACAGGACGCACTTCTGGACTCATTCTAAAATAAACCTGTGTGTGTGTAAATATTATATTTTGCAGCACATTGAGTCAAAACAAAAAAAACAAACACGCAAAACGCTTTAGTTGAAATGCGTCTCCTTGGACATTGCGCGTCGCTTCGCCTCTCGGTGCTGTTAAGGTGCTCGAGGCGTGCGATTCTCATATTCATTCAAACAACCACTCCCCTCCCACGCCAACCACATTCAAGACGAGGGAAGCAGAGGCGAGGCGACGAGAGGAGAGTGGACACGGCAGTCGGCAGCGAGACGATAAGATGAAACAGATCGGGCGCGTTAGTTCCGCTCATTTATATCCCCATCACCAGATATTCCCAATATCACGCACTTGCAGTGAGTCCTTATTTGTCATTTGAAAGGGAATTTAGCGTTATAGTAATGCCAATCTGATGGAAGTATTTGGTAACAAGTAAACAAAATAATCCTGGACTTTTCAAAAGCCACGTCCTTGGTTTGAAAGGATGGTTGGATGTCCTTAATATACTTTAGTACATAAGTACAGTAGCTACAGTATCTAAACCATGCTGGGTTTTTCCAGTACACGCCCCGACTAGATAGTTATAAGCGTGTTAAATATGTCACAGGCGTCATTGATACAGTAGGCGTGTGTGGTATTCTTAGAGCCAGTGTCTGGCAGACCGCTCAATCTGGGCTTCTGTAAAGGGTGGGCAACCGAATGGGTTAAGTGGTGAGCAGACTTCCCAAGTTTTATTTATTTAAGAATAAACCTACTACGTCCAATTATGTTCACTGAGTAATAATATTGTAGATATTGTAGTTATTTTCCAACAGTGACAATAGCCGTCATTGTGTGTAGCTTACTGTGAAGAGACATCCCCAGATGACATCTGATATCAGGCCCGCCGCTCCCTATACGCAGAGTACGCAGAGTGCGTAGGGCACCTACGTACCTGGGGGGGGGCACCAAAAATTATGGTTTGTAAAAAAAATAAAAAAATAAAAAAAAAAATTATTACACTATTGAATTAAAAAAATATATAAATTAGTTATGAAGAGGCCCACCGTTGTTTTTTCTTAATTGCATAACCTATCACTCAATTTCGGCAATTATGTTTTTACCTAATATATAAAAAGAGGCTCCCCTCGCCCCCCCCCCCCCCCCTGCTCGCGTAGGGCACCGAAACGGCCAGCAGCGGCCCTGTCTGATATTCATAAACACCGCCACAGAGTAAAAAACGCATTGCATACTGTAGATATCATGTTTAAGGAGTTTGACAGCTCAAGCCAGGACAGGGGTGGAAATACCCTCAAGATGCCATTCATGGTATCAAATGATTGTGTATTTTCAGATGCGTGGAACTATGAGTGACACAGAGTTGTGTTTGTTAACTGAGATCTGCCGGATATAAAAAATGAAATGTTAAAAATAAGCCTGGAAATTGCTTATAACAAAACCGTTTATTAAATAAATGTCATCGGAAGGATGAATATCATAAATAAAACTAGTGCAACCTAATAATGAAACATTCTCCATTTGATGTTTTGTGAACTTGCCACCTTAGGAAATGCAATACATGATTTGCCAAGTCATTTGACTCCTTTAGTCCAGGGGCACATCAAGTCCATCTCGTTTAAAACCCTGGAATCATATTCTCCCACGTCAGGCGGTTCGCCTCAGCAGTCGTCTCTTTCCAGAATGTCCGGGTGCTCCTCCCAGAACTGGTCCCCTATGATGTCACAGTGGTGGGGGCACACCCTCTTCCTGCTGCGGGTGACCGTTACCTCCTTCTCCTCCTCTTCGTTGGGGAGCTTCACCATTTTGGTCACCGCTTCGTCTCGCTAACAAGATGAGATGAAAGGATATGACGTTTAGAATTGCAAAAAAAATAGTTGATGCGTTTGCATTCATTTTACCCAAAATACGAGAACAAATAAGCAATGAATCGGTATCTACTGGATGTCAATAGAGTCGGAGCCTCACCTTCTCCCAGATCAGGGTGGTCCCTTTTCGGAGCAGCATTGGCTCGTTGTTGTAGTTGACGTCGAAGTCAGAGAACAGGATCTCATTCTTGTCCGCAGCTAATGTTCCCTGCAGCATGATATTTCAAAAGTTCCAATGTGTGCATGGGCACCTGAACGGTGTAACGTGTATTATGCACAGTGGTGGAGAGTGGAGGTTTGTGTTCGCAGGTTGCCGTTCATGAGGCTGATGTAATTGGACACATAACTCAAGGTGGCAGCAGGTTTGGGAGCATCGATGTTAACTTGTGACATCCTGAAGTTATCTTAATCAATTCACTATCTAATAAGTGCCAATAACTTATATTATATAATAAGAATAATGAAAATGCATGCCTTTACACAGACACTTTAAAATGATATGTTTGAGGACTTAAAAGTTACATTCAGTAACACAGATGTGAAGGCCTGATAATTATACAGACAAACAACATGTCACACACAAAGATGTTTCCTCTCTCACCTTCAGGCGCTCTTCTGCTTGGATTGTTGTAAGTCCCCCTTTTTGTATCAATGTCCAAAACGATGTGTTATACAAGTTATTTACGTGACCTAGAATAGACAACAGTTCAAGATTTTAGACAAGGAAGCAGTCATTCCATCTGTGATGTACTTTTAGTTGAACAATAAGGATGTCGATTATGTACTAAATTACCGCAATTGCATTTTGCGGTACCAAAACTAATATGCCTACTGTTTCATTTCTTTCAGCTTTTATTGTATTATCAATTCAACTTTGTTTCAGACACATAGGTCCACATCAGTAAAAAAAAAAATAATTGTACACTACAAGGATAGACATTAGAGAAATATTGACCAAATCATTGACATTTCTTAAGCTTAAAGTGGTAACACAGAATCTTTTCCAGTGTTTCCATAAACACTGGGGAATACCTTATGTCAATAAGTGTATGTCCAGTTAAGGCTATTATGATTGCATTTATTTTATAAATTAGCTGACACATACATTTATACATGAAATTCCTCACATATATATGTATATGCTATTGTTGTTTCAACCTCTTCTTCCATCAAGGGTATTGCCACATTGGTTTCCTGAACCTGATTGGCTGTCAGACCGATGAGGTAAAAGTAAGGCCCGTCAGTCAACACAGCTGACAAAGCACTTCTTACTTGAATCAACAAGCAGCGATAGTGCCCTTAAAGCTCATTCCTAGGTGATGGCGTATGCTTACAGTCTGCTTGTCTCCAGCTGAGGTAGTCTCTCAGGTTACGGTTGCTAGGATATAGGACCACGCGTCCGTCGAACCCGGGGGGATAGAGAAGGGGCTGCTCGGCAAAATACTCCTTCCAGTAGAAGACGTACGAAGAGGAGAACTGGGAGGCTACGTGGGTCATCAGTTTACTGTCCAAAATCAAACAACACATACATTGTTAGTTTCCTCCACACATTTCCACACCTGGATCAAAGGCCGAGCGAAGGTCATGACTTTCACTGCATATCATCTTCAAAACGAGATATCTGTTCTCTTACTTCCGGTAAGTCTCCGGTAGAGAGAAGACTAATGGCGTTTTTCCATTTGCACTTTTGGCCTTACCGAACTGTACAATGCTGTGCTGATTCGCGTTGCAACAACCAGTTTAAACACGCCAAGCCGTACCGCGAGATGGATCTTCTCTGAGGTCGGGCCAAAGTGAGCCCGCCACGCCTCCAGGTGGGCTTCAGTGACACCAGCCCAGGGTGCCGTTATAAAAATACAATAAACTGTATGTTTTTCTGTGTTAGACACATAGACAATGCACAAAGAGTATGGCTAGAGTTCTCAACAGCTTGATTCTTTATTGTTTGTTCGTTCCTATATCTATATAAGCCTAATTAAAAAAGGGTAATGCAGGTTTAATAGAAGCACGTGGTGATGTTGGTTTGACGATATTCTCTTGCAATGACCAAATAGATTGTTGTTTTCGGATTAGTCTGGATGTAAAGACTGGACATTAGACAATATTTCACTCTATTAGATAGATCACTGATAACGATATTCAAAGCATATTTCTAAAATCAACCACACCGTGTGGCACTCTGGGAAATATCCGTGAAACATTTTCCAATGTGTAAACAGAACTAATGAGTATATATATATATTACATTGTCTCTCTATAGCCTATTATATATATTGAACGTCCAATTACTGAAATCATCATTGCGGATATTATTGTGGGTCGCTGTCCATCTGAAAAAAACTAAATATATAAAATACGAAATCAATCAGATTTTATGGTAGGCTATAACAAAAAAAAACTGGGTTGTAATACAAATGCAAATCCCAGCCACACTAGAATGCCACACCATACCGAGCCAGTTCAGGAATCCCTCCCTCTCTCTCCCAACTTAACCCATGTAACTGAAACGGTTGCTCCCTCCGAAGCATGTAGCCCTAACCCTATACACACACATTATAATCATCCTGGTCCCGAATACTGTGGATAAATCCTACCTCGCTCTCCTCTTGAACCAGGTGGAGGTTCTCTTGAACACAAAGCTAAACTCGTCACTTTGTCCATAGGCGATGACAACGTCCTCCAGCTCCTCCATGACAGACTGGGCACTGCGTGTCATCAGTCCCAGTGCCCGGTTGTCATTGGGTTTAGCAAAGTTGTGTTTTTCTGAAAACCTGGAACACAGTGCAACATGTATAAAATGATTTCAATGGACATGAAAACACCCTGTAGTAAAGTGTTTTTTTTAATTTTCTTTTATTAACCAGTGGCTTATGTGAATGACTCGTTGAATAGAAATGACTTACTTGTGAAAGTTGCGCCCATCCAGACGTACAACAATGTAGCAGTTTCGCAGACAGGTGTCGTCTGTCTCGAACTGACGGACATACTCGAACTTGCTTTTCGCCATGGCTCTGGAGGAATGGCTCAATGAACGAACCAACGTCTTCATGCATCCACTCAATACCCGCGTATTGAGAATCAGCATTTATATCCTACTACCAAAGATACAAAGATATAGACTTTCACAAATACATGTAATGTAACACAAGGATATCCTAATTATTGTCGCTCACCTTATAAATGTAGGTTTAAAGCTTATTGAATGACATAGTGGACATATTAGATAGGCGTTTTGTTCATTATGATGATTTTCTAAATATTTTCACAGTACGAAACTCACATGTTGTATACGTTCGTCAGAGAAATGCGGCTCGTAATCCCACCTTCCCAGCAACAGAGGTTCCGGAATAGCAATTGCCCTGTTAATTTAGTTATCATTAAATACCTCACGCAATACAGAACAATAAAGAAGAATAAAATCGTTAACTCGTTTGCTAAATTTATTCATTGAATGTCATAGGTGTACAATATTTGAAAAATTTGTAACGCAGAATGCAACATACAGGTCATACATTGTACTATAGCGCCCTTCTGTGGTAAGAATTGGAATTGTAACAGCAACCAATGTGAGCCTGAGCTGACATAAAGGTTAGCCTACCCAGCATGCCCCGCTTGCCCGTGACCAGTTATTCAAAACATGGAGGAAAGGGAAAGAAGGAAAATAAACACCACAGAATGTGATGACAGGGAAGAAGCATCGACATCAAATCCAACTACACACCCTGGACGTAAAGATGAGTCGCCCTTGCGTGGCGACACGGAAGAGGAGGACAGTGTCAAATTGGACATTTGTTCCGATACTTTTGACCCATTGCTGGCCCTATACTCTCCAAAAGTACCCCTTCCGTTCCCAAACATTAAGTGTTTCAACAATGTCTCCGAATACGAAAGCTTTCTGAAAGGTGGCAGAGGGAGAGCCAAGCCCGAGAATGTTGAGAAAAAGCTGCGGAAAGCGATGGAAGGGGTGGTGGACCCTGAGCGCATCAAGAGGCTGAAGGACCTCATGGTGTGTAACGTGCCGAAAGTAGGGGAGACCAGTGCCCCTCCACGGCGGAAACAACAGAAGACTCACAAAAATGTTGTCTCAAGGATGCAACGTAGGTTTTACTACACCTACCCAATGTTTAAAGATATCACTCTTTGAAACTTGAGTTAGGCTTTGACTTGTAGTTTTTCTTTCTAGTTAACAAGGGGAGCCCATTGGGTGAGCTGTACCGCTGTGTCGAAGAGAGGATACGTGTCAAAGTTCACATCAGGAGCTTCAAGGGGCTCCGTGGATTGTGTTCTGGCTTTGTGGTAGCCTTTGACAAGTTCTGGAACCTGGTAAACACACACACACACACACACACACACACACACACACACACACACACACACACACACACACACACACACAAAATGAGTTTACCTAGCTGAAAGTTGTTTTGCTTTCACTCTTGCCGCCAGGCGATGGTGGATGTAGACGAGACGTACAGAGACCCACTACTTGGAGAAGCCTTGTATCACGAAAAAGCACTTACAATTACACGGGTAGGTAACCCCAATGTCCAACCTAAGCCACGGTGATAAGGACATTTATATTAATACCATTTTCCCATCCATAATAGTGATGGTATCCATCTGTCATGTATTTAATGCAATCCAAATACCATTGACTGAACTGAGCTTGAATGAATGAATGTAAGGTACAAAATAAGACAACACTAGTTATACCAGTTTTTCCATTATGTATTTTTCACACTAAAGTGACAGTGACCCACTCTGTCTTCCTCCACAGCTCTTTGAGAAGCTCAAACTCCAGGAGAGCTCAGAGGAGATGTCGAGAACTGGTAAAGGCCAGGGGAAGAGCGCTCAACCCCCCCAACCTGGCCCCAGCGGCGGGTGCAGCACGGACCACCAGCGTCTATCAAGGAGCACCACCCGGTTCTCAGAGGCGGAGCCCGGAGCCAAGGAGGCAAAGGCCGGTGGGTCCGAGGGTGCTGTGGGCACCAAGGCTCAGGGGAAGACCCCCCATCCTTACGGCAAGGTCCACACGCGCCACCTCAACCAGCTGTTTATACGAGGGGAGAACGTGCTCCTCATCCACCTCCAGCCCCTCTGATATGCCTAGCCACCCTAGGGTTACAGAACACTGCTGCGGGCTATTACATGAACTGTTCACATGCGACCTGTAACCGCAGGGTTTATGGTCCGACATAACTGACTGAGGATCTCGGGGGTTCGGAAAAATAAAGGAATGCACTACAGACTTGTAATATCATATTGATATAAATTGCTCTGTTGCCCAGAAAGATAATTTTGAAACGGTAATAAATTCAGGATGCTTCTCATAGCCATATCGTGTGTTGTGTTGTTTGATTGCCATCAATAGGAGACCTATGTATCTAAAAGGGTTTCTAAATCGTGTCGTAATGTTTTTTCACCGGCAGGTGGCAGTGTAAACACAGAAGCCATGTGTGAGGCCATTGTCATCTCAAAAGATGCTTGTCCCTTTATGTCGTCTTTCTCCGCTAGTTTGAACAGGAATGACAGCGCAGTCTCAGCGGACTTCATAAATGCATTATGAATAATTGAGTTTGTGAAGCTAGAGATTGCAGATGGCACTCAGAAGCTGTCATTTGTCTTGACGTCTCAGATTGCCTTTACTCTTTAATGGGCACATTAACCATAAAAGCAGGATTTACTGCAACTCATGGAAGTTGTAAAGATGCAGCTCTTGTTTAAACGGCATGGGCTGCTTTTGGAAGATGAGTTATGAGTCAGAATGGTGTGTCTGTGTATACATCCCCCCATTGTCTACTGCACCACATGAATTCGATCACATGTATCATGTAATGTTTAATTGTGCTGGTAAATTCATTGAATTCAAATTATGTATTTATTTTTATATATGTGGACCTTTGGAGAGTGTACATGATATATGCTGGACAAACGGAATTCAGTCCCCAGGATAAAGAGCGATACCCATGCATGCATAACATCCATTCATGTAAGCCATACATTCATGAATGTCTTATGTAGGTTATAGCTATTGCATTGGTTGGTGACCATGCAAAGCAACCAGGCTGTTACGCGTCACAGTCAAGGACACCTTGGTGCCACTTGAAACAGGAGGTGGCTTCAACATAAAAACAACCTCCTTGGATCCAACAATGAACAGTCCAGCTGCTCCACTACATGCTCTACCTGCTGAGCTACTGCAGAGTTGTCCATCCATCTAGCTATGCAACCACCACAAATCTTGTTAAACAATACAAACCAAAGACAGCACATTAAAACTTCACACATTTGATTTGTTAAGTGTCAATTCAATGGCTTATATATAAATAGTTATTTTTGTAGATAACTAATGGAGAGAAAACAAATAACACAGGCCATTGGCAAATGTCAATCAACTGTTTAATGTCGTTGATATAGGATCATAATGTGTAAATCAAAATCAGGGGGAAAAAAAATGCAAACGCTCTTTTTATCAAAAGGACAGTTCAGGGGGAACCTTTTGCATAAAGTAGTGTTTTCAGTAACTATCCTAATACACAGAAAATCTCCAAACGATTCGAAGTAGAAAACAATTCATAACAAACTATTGATTAAAGATGTTGAAAAAAAAAACTTGATTTTGGTCATTGTTTTTTTCTTGTTTTTAATCAGGCAAATCCTTCAGACGGCTACAATGCTCACTGTGTAGCATGATCAAGGCTCAGAGTGCAGTCTCCGGGGTCCTTTAGACCATACTACCTTTCCCCCTCTTGGTCAGTGAATTATTTATCTCGTCATTGGATGTACCAGTAATGTCACTCTGCTCACATCGACTTGTACCAATCATTCAGCTTCAAAAATAATTTCTATCACTTGTCAACAGAAGAGGAGGGGGTCGGAAGACAACACAACACAACCAGGCACTTAAAAGAAAAACCTTGAAGAAAAGAGTGAAGCTTTGACTCTTGAACCCGTAAGACGTTAAGGGACGAATCTCAAGCCGTTGCAGTGGCTGCAGGTCCAGGATCCCTCAGTGTCTGAGTGTGAACACCACCCCATTTGACTCAAACAGCAAAACACTGTGCAAACAAATCTGTATCTGTGATAAAAAAACAAAAAAAACAAGAGCGTCCTCCTTCCACCTTGCTGATTCAGAAGCAGACGGTAACAAGCATTGAACTCGGAATGATGAACGTCTACGGGGACGTCTCTACAAGTGACAGCGTCTTGGCGATTCCTGTTTGTTTTATTTGTGCGTGTTCTTTAGTACGGAGGTTATAAGCGCTTACCTTATAAGAATGATGGTGAACATTAAACGCACAAATTAAAAAAAGGGGAACAGCCAAACTTCATCGACCTCCCGGCACACAGTGAGTAAGTGACTTCCAGGTTGCTGGTATGAACGCCAACATTGCCCTGTACACACTAGCAACGCACTTCCCCATGGATACCGCAGCCACGAAGGCTTCACCTTTGCAAATAAGCAGACTTGTGAGTACACAGGCAGCCCTGCAATAAATACAGAGTTAAATAACCCCTTCATTGAGTCTGTGTGGTTCTACTTACGGATTGTCTCAATTATAGATAACTGATTATATCTCAAAAAGAAAAAAAAAAAAGATAATTCATAAAAAGGCCACAAAAGGTCTGTAGATTGAGGCACCTCATCCAAACCAAACGTCCCTCCCTCTCATTGCTCTCTCAAGGATTGGTAGGCACCAGTCGGGGTGAGAGGGCACTTGAGGCCAGCGACTAAATAAAAGTATCCTCTATAAAAGGTGTTTATAGACATCAGGCCTAGTCTCCTACCTGCACCTCCACCACCGACTCCCATCCAAGGACATCATTGCTTAAATTGTAAGGGCACCGCGTGTCTATTTACAGAAGCAAAAGCAAGCGCAGAGAAACGAGAGAGAGAGCGAGAGCATATTTGCAACTACATTAGAACTACACGGAAGGAAGCTGATTGGGTTAAACCACACGCACATTCAGTTAAGTTATCAAGAATGGATCTCAAAAAATATATGTTGCTAAATATAAATGATGTTTTTGCTTGTCTGGTGATTTTTAATCTGAGGTTACGAAGCAAACCCTCCCCCCCACCCCCAACATTCTCACTGTGACAGGAACCACTTTCAGGCACACCCCCATGTCACCGGGGCGGCCTACTCTGCCACTGATCCAGTCCAGGCCGATCAATGGTGCCGACTGATAAAACACACACTCATCCACACCTCCATAACAGTATTACTTTGTGTATATGCATGTATAAAAAGACAGATTGCAGGGTCTTAACAATATTGGACTTCCTTTTTTCTTCCCCCCCACCTTCCCCATGTACTCTTTGTTTGCAGCTCTTGACATCCTTCACTGTTGGACGGAGATAACGAGAGAAAGAGAGAGAGGGAGATGATCGTCGCCACTCTTCAGCAATCCGGCTCCATCATCACTTCCCAAAGTTGCCAAAGTCGGCAAAGGCATCCTGTTTGGGCTGCTGTTGGACCATGGAAGAGTTCATCCCCATGGTGCCGGGCATTCCCATGCCCATCCCAAGCTGTGGTCCTCCCATGTTCATGCCCATACCCATGTTGGCCGGCATGCCCATGGCCATAACCATCCCGGGCTGTGGACCACCCATGTTCATGCCCATCATGGCCTGGTTAGGAACCATTCCCATGCCCCCTCCAGGGTGCATCATCATGGGACTGACAGGCTGCTTGGCTGCCGCTGGTCCCAGGCTCATGGTTCCAAATCCCTGGGAGAGCATGTTGACGGGGGGCTGGTGCACTGAAACAACAATAACAGCAACGCGTGTTGATTCCAATCTAACTCCAATGGAAGGAGTCGCTGTTTGTATGCATGTCTGTCCTTTGGTTTCACACGTGCCAGGTGTATTGCTGAGGAGCAGGGTGCATTGAAGAGCATGAAGTGGTTTAGATGTGGCCTTCTCGAAAAAAGCCGTTACGACCAGCCACGTTTTGAACGGGCACTGCACTCTCTAGAACAACCTTTCGGTATGGGATTTGAACACCCTTGCCACCCCACTATCGCGTCCCCTTCGTTTGACATAAAGAGTTGTGTTGCACGTGTATGAGCCCATTCAGCCCCCTCCTCCTCACCTTGCTGAAGTGTGTTGAGGCTGGGCTGGTTCGGTTTTGGGGGCTGGGCGCCAGGCCCCAGGAAGTCTAGGCTGATGTTGACAGCGTGGTCCGACCAGGTGGAGGGCAGTGGACCCTTGCCCGCTGCCCCAGCACCAGACACACCCTGCTGCATCAGCATCATAGACCCATGGCCCATCGCTGCATTCACAGGCTCCAGGCTCTGCTGGAGGGGATGGAAACAAACACACTTCGGTCATGCTCACACTCTCAAAAGCTTTTTGCTGGTGACTTAATACAGTTTTGTTTTTCAATGGAAATGTTTTCATGTATTCTAGCAAGGCCACCCACCCACCCACACCCACAAAGAAATGACCATGACCTCCAGCCTATATGGCTTAGCCCCTTCTTCCAAACTCAACTATTCATTACAATATACTAATTTAGGGAACACATTCTATTTACAAATGACTTTCACTGAATCAGATACACGTCATAAAGGAGCAGGGAGGGTTTATGACGCATCAAGCTCAAGAATGCCTCCAGGCAAACTGTACCACAGGGATCAAACCGGAAACCTTTTGGCTGGGTGTCAATTACCCTAACCACTAGGCTATCCTGCATCCTATTGGACAGACAATAATAGATGAATACAGACAACTGAACGGCATCTAAAGCAGGCCATGTCCGTGTCAAAATAAAAGCAATATTTTCTTCAAACTACGTAGACAACATCCGGACGCCGCTGTCCATTCGAGGGCGTCAGATGCTGTAGGAGGGTCTGAACGGGAGGTCTGGGATGAAGCGTGGCAGAAACTGGAGAAAGGCGGGCGGTGGTCTCCAGAGGCAGAGGAACATCTGCCCGTGCTGCATGACAACCATCCATGAAAGCTGCCCCCCCCCCCCACACAGGTCCCAGCAGTACAGTATACGTCTGTCACACTGTAGCAGCAGCCCCAATGGCCAGTATCAATGTTGAGTGTGATAGGGCGTTTAGGCAGCCGAGCACCATTTATCTAGGGGAGGCGCTGTGTGGTGCATTATACATGAGGAGGGGAAGTGGACTTTGTTGGTGTGCTTGTGGAAGGGGGTCTCCATTTATTTTTGCTGGGCGACCCACATGCAAGTGATCGGTTATGCAGGAGACGACCATTGATGCATTAGTGTGTAGCACACAGATCCTTGAGTGTCTGTACACGTAAACAAAAACTGGACAAAAGGCCTTCACTGAGATTGTTTTATGTCATTCAATTTATATCACCAAAGACTAAAAGACTAAAATTGATTTTATTGTTGGATTGATTCTTATCATTTAGGAGTGGATTGACAATGCATTGTGAAACCTCCTCAGGAACGGCCTGCACTACCTTCACTGTACACCAGAGTGCAGACACATGGCTCTGCACCAGGGTGCGTATATGTATCTGCAAGCCATAGTGCTGATACATGGTAAGAAAAGCCATATAATGTCCATAAATAGACACAAAAAATCTAGAACCCCAAACGTGATGTGATTACACAAGCAATTTCCGAAAAAAAAACAATGAGACACTTAAGTAGGGCTGAACGATTTGGGGAAATAATGTAATTATGATTATTTTTACCAATATTTCGATTGCGATTTAATGTGCGATTTTCATAATTTATTAAGTTCCTTATGTTGTGTATTATTCACTAAAAAATAAATAAATCATTCTTTAGTTTGACCAACACAACATTGGAAGCAGTCAACATATAAACTGCTCTTTCCTTTAGGCCAGGCCGATGTGTTGAGATTAATTTATATTATAAGCTTTTTTATTTAACTATTGAATTGTAAAATAAAAATAAAAATAAATGAATCGTACTGATTTCTAGTCAGTAACATATCACATTTATTTTTTGATTATTATTTTTTTTTAATTGCAGCCTTTGCGATTTGCATACCGCGTTGTATTACATCGCGATTTCGATTGAAATTCGATTAATCGCTCAGCCATACACTTAAGTCCAACTGCGCAGAGTGTTGTCCAAAAGCACGTACAGCTAAGGCATGTTTCGGCGGGGTTTCATCCGTGTGTACGAGTGCAGTACCTGGGACATGGACTGGGGCGTGCCCATGGTGCTCATGCTCTGCACGCTGCTCATGCTGAAGTTGAGGCTCTGGGAGGAGGAGATGGTCTGGGTCGGCCCCATCAGATCAAACAGGTCGGCCGAGGGGGCGGCGGGAGCCGGTGCCGGGGTGAGGCTGGGGGTCATGCCCCCGAAGAGGTCGTTCCCGCTGGGGCTCACGGCGGGTTGGACCGAGGCGGGCATCTGGCCTCCAGGGAAGGCGTTCCAACCGCCAAACTCACTGGGGCCGCCAGCTGCAGGGGCTGGTTGGAAAGTTTATAGTATTAAAGCAACAGTGTAAGAACAAGTTACCAGTAGGAATACATTGTTTTGATGCAATATTGTCCAAATTACATAATGAGAGGCAGACTATTGCATAATTAGTTTTTCATCGATTTCCTTGTGGTCCCCAGTTTGCTGGTAGTTGAACTGATGAAGCAATAGAGACTTGTGTACACAATCAAGTCAACACTGCCAACTCACAAGAACAGAGCAATGCCTCCACTCCCTCCACTTCCACTTGTTTGACAGTAAAGACTAATGCATTTTCAGGCATTTCCAGTTTATTTCATCCTCTTTGCTCAGTCTTATTTGTGTTATGGCGATTTTGTATACCTTATGTATTCATTTTGCCAACACTGTTTGCACATCTCAGGTAAGTACGCAAACGTTTCAAGTCATTCTGTGTGCTCTAGATTTCTTCTTAACCTCAAATAACCGGTATTATGCCCTGTGGGATATAAAATTTGTTCTAACAATGCCTTCCCAAATTGAAAATGTGCTTTGGAAAATATTGTACACCGACATACAATCCTGTATAATTATGTGCCTTGAAAATTATAATGTTGTCGTGACCAATTAGCTTAATTGCTGCCCATATTGTGACCTCTGAAATTGAGTCATCCTGTGAGGGCTATATGATAGAATACTTCAAATCAACATTCAAGACTGAAAAATTTGACAATTTCTCAGCACAAAAAATATATATTCTCCTAAAGGGATTTATCTGTAATCTTGAGCTTAGATTTTCTTCATGGATGACCGTAACCTGGTTTGGATTCCAGAATTATTTAGATACTGGCGACATTTTTTCCTCATCCTCCCAGTCCTAAACCCCTTCTCTGCCTCTCTTTCTCTGTCACCCTCCATTTCTTTCTCTGCATCTCTCTGTCTCACTCCTCCATCCCTCAGCCTCCTCCATGGCCATCGCCCAGTGTCCCTGTCTCCTTGTCATCCATAACAGGAGTTGATGTGTGTCTGTTCTTGTTATGCAGAGCAGGTAGCAGGCTCCATATGGCCAGGCTTCCCTCCCACCATCTCCCTGAATATTCTAGCAGGAGGGCAACAGCCGCATGGGCACACGCCAACATGCACACAAACATGTGCACGAAAACATATTGCACATACACACGCTTAAAAAGCAAAAGTCAGAACTAACCGGATACCGAGGACAGGCCAGAAGAGGCGAGCGGCGAAGAAAAGTCGGCGAAGCCACCAATTAGGTCTGTGTAAAGAGAGAGGGAGATAGAGAACCATGGTGTGAGAAAGAGAGAAATAAGCCTCAAAGCAGGCTTGATGTGTAGCTGCTCACAAACTTCTCAGCCGACCTTCCTTAGATATCGGCTAGAGCGATGAGGATGTGTGTGTGCAGAGAGAGAGAGAGAGAGAGAGAGAGAGAGAGAGAGAGAGAGAGAGAGAGAGAGAGAGAGAGAGAGAGAGAGAGAGAGAGAGAGAGAGAGAGAGAGAGAGAGAGAGAGAGAGAGAGAGAGAGAGAGACACTACTGAATGCCCACCCCCGACCCCTTTCTCTCTACATTCACAGGGGCACTGCCACAGAAACATCTGGTGCACTTAGCTCCTATATAACTCCCTCCCCCGCTAGCTGTCCCCAAAGCGCCTGTCTGCTGGCGTCGGCACACAGTGACAACAGTAACTGCGGCTTGCGGGAGGGGAAGGACCCGGGTTTTACCTGAGGCAGGAGTCTGGCTGGGGCCGCTCTCCACCATCAGCAGGTCAGCCAGGCCAGTGCTGCCAGGCTGAGGGGGGGCTGGTTGGGACTGAAACACAACAATAGAAGGAGGGAGGTGGGGGTTAAACTTGGGAGGGGAAACGTTGACCCAACAGAGACAGGATTCCCACACCCTGGCAAAGATCACATTAGAAAGCTATAAATTCTCTAAGATTCTCTCTTTTTCCTTTTACATCCGTGATATCATCCGTATTTCGAGGCTTGTTTTTCTAATAATAATAATAAATGGTCAGCATGTTTAATCAGAGCAGCCTGATCATAAAAAAAGACTATATTAAAATAAATCCCTTGCTTTTAATTTTCTTTTAGAACATTTTTTTAATAAATATTCTGACATGACCTAATGGACCTTCTGACATTCACTCTGTAGGCTGGGAGCCTCGCAACCATGGACACATGGTTGCGACACACTACCTGTTTTGGGGTGACCTCTAGGCTGTTGTCCCCCACGTAGTTGGCTGCAGCACCCAAGTCAACTTTTTTGGTCGGCACGCCGCCCCTCTTTCGCGTTGGCGTGGTTTCTGTTGCCTGGACGATGTGGACGCTCTTGGTGGTGACGGTCTCCTCTTCGTCCTTGAACTCTCTGCCGGACTGGCCGTTTTGAGCCTGTCTATTCCTCTCCTCCTCGTGCTCACTGTAGACGGTCCAGGTAGCAGGATGGTCACGTAATGTGTGGAGATGGAAAGGGGGTCAACCAAACTTGTAAGCTCTTTCAATGTTCTACATACAGGATGTTTCCACTGTATCCTGCCTTTGAAACAAAACTGTGTCAAAGCAGGTTTGTTTGTCGGTTAAATCTCAAGAGAGCTCTTTCTAACATTTTAGAGAAAGCTGCTCTCAAAGAATTCACAATGCAAAAGAGATTGCCACACTAAAAACCTATTTATCAATTAAGAAACAAGACCATACCCATTTTATTTGTATTGTTGCCTTCGTGATTTGATTTAAATTCTTCAACGATAAGTAAAAAAAAACAATCATGAATTTTGTGTCTCAAAGATAAAGGCAAGAGACGTACAAATAGATACAATCATGCATGTACGTATGTTTGCATGATTGAATGCATGTATGCACACCAGGACACAAACCTGAACCTGTCTGGGGAGGAGTCACGCTCCTTGTTGCGGATCTTGTTGATGGTGTCGTCGATGGTGCTGCCGATCTTGTCGCTGATCTCGCTGAGCTTCTCGCTGAAGGGGAACTGGCCCCGGTTCTTGTCCCACTCTTCGTCCCACTTCCCCCGGCCCTCGCTCGAGTCATACCTGTCCCCCGCTGGGGGGGGGAGAGAGGAGAGAGAAGGAGGGAGGAGAAACGTAAGAACATTACATTTAGGGGATTTTGCTGATGCTTTTATCCAAGGCAACCATTCATGCACACATTCACACACCGACGGCGGAGTCAACCACTCAGGGCGACAGCCAGCTCGTCAGGATCAGCCGAAGTTGAGGCGTCTTGCTCAGAGACACCACGACACTCTAGGAGGAGCCGGGGATCAAACTAGCAACCGTCCGGTTACAAGTCAAAAGAAAGAGGGGTTAAAAGGGTTAGAAACCAGGGAGGACAGATGGTGGGTTTGTACAGGTGGGGGATGCCCTAATAGGTCCGAAAGTGGTTATAAAGAGAAAAATAAGGTTGCGAGTGGATTTTCGGGAATTGGCACTGAGCAATCAAGTGCGTCATGGAAATGTCAATGTCGTTTATTAGGATTTTCTCAACAATACCGTACACTTAATGACGTTTCATTTCTAAATTTATTGAAGATATGCCATTAAAAAGTTTGGGGACAGAGCAGGAATACAGGAAATAAATCCCAAACAGAAAGCAGTGTTCTCCCAGCAGAATACAAAGGTAAACATTGACATTTGGAAGTGAACGAGCTTGTAAGGCCGCAGTGGGAGGACTTACAGTAGCCCTTGTATCCCCCCATGCTGTCCGACGACACGCCGATGTATTTGTCCTTGGTCTTCTTTGCCTTCTTTCGTTCCTCCCTGAGCCGTTCGTCGTCCTGCACCAACTCCACCATGTCCTTCACCTTCTGACGCACGTTCACCCCTTGGTCCTTGCCATTCTCATCTAGGGAACGACAAGAGTTAATATCTAACGTGTGTGTGTGTGTGTGTGTGTGTGTGTCTGTGTCTGTGTGTGTGTATTGATCCTTGAGGATTTATTTTAGGTTAGCGGTGGTACTTGGAGGACACCCAAATTGGTGTTATTGATATTATCCGTGGTTGGAATGTTATGGCCGCCTGCTCAATTCCAGTAACATCCCTTCAATGCAATGCTAAAAAAGCACTTGGTAAAAAAACACACCTCGGCTCAACTGATGGATTGAGGAGGGGATGAAGGCTGCTTAGGGATTCAAGAGTTTTAAGGCTTAAACAGTGCTTAGTGCCTTTGTCCATTAATTAAAGCTCACACCACATAAATTGTTCTTGTTGTTGTTAACACTAATAACAGAATAGAGATAGACCCCTTTCTAACACCTTCAACACAATATTTAGTATGAATCCAAAGAGGTTGAACACAAACAGATTTGGATACAAGAACACAAGATATACCCCACTAAAGCCAGAAAGGACATGTGGGTGTCACAGCAGAAGTACCGAGCAGCGGCAATTATAATTAAAAACATAGACGATTTAATCTTACAAAGAATATCTTATGCATGCACAATTCCTATAGAAACTAGCAATTGAACAAGCAAAGACACACACACACACCAATACTTGCCTACAAAGTGGTAGCTCTCCAAGGATCTGAGGTCGTACAGATGCTCCCTACTGCTGGTGACAACCCTCTCTGATCCGTTACGGATGAGATGTGCCAGCAGCAGCAGGGACTGATGGAGGAGAAGCACTAGAGTGGTTAGAGTGAACACCCAAGACCATGGGCCTAGCAGTGCATCGTAAAGGCTCTTGTAGACTGGCTCCCTTGCATCTTTAGGTCACCTAATGTACAAGTAAAGTATCGCTCCTTTTTCCTCCGAAAGACATGTGTATGCAATACAGAGTACTTACTTCCTCAATTTGGAGAATGAATGCGTTAAAAAAAGACATCTGACCAAGATAGTACAGCATAGCGAAGGGCAGAGTGACGTGCCATGCCATAGTTTTGTGAACACCACTATTTTCACTGAGCAGCGGGGCGAGCCGTTTAGACACAACTATCAAAGGGACTGTGGTGAGAGAGCCTATAGGGGCGGGCCCTGACATGAAGATCCACACTGTGCGAAGACCAACCTTGTAGACTCTCCTCCAGTTCTTCTTGTTGTCCCTCAGCATGCGGGCCCAAAGCATGTTCATGACCTCTGGAAACTGTTCGTACATGAAGGTGGCCCTGAGGGACACACGGCGACAACAGCCCTGGTTAGAGCTTACTCAAAGTCCAACGTTTGTTTAGACGTTCATAGCCTTGAACTGTGTTCATGCTTTCACAAGTGGTGATAAAAAGGTTGGATTCAATGAACACCATTAGTAGTCACCATAAGTAGGAGGGCTTCAAGTTCACATATTTAGAGCAAATGGCTGGAGCAGTGTTTTCTTTGCGAAGGTTCGGTAGTGAATCATGTCCGACATGGCTTCTTATGTGGTGATGTATATGCAACTTCGGTTTTAAGTCGCTCATTAAAATGCTCATAGAAGCGATTTCACCACAGGAAAACACAGTTTCCTGAATACTAGTGATAGCAGGAAATATACTGCGTAATCATTTACTCTTTTCTGAATCCTTAATCATGTCTAAAGAGGACCATGAACATTTGCTGGCATGTGTTTGTGAGGTGGTCTCACCAATGACGAGTATATTAAACATCAGTAGTTCAATGAATCACATTGTAAACTGCCTGGCTGCTATTTTTACTGCTTCACCTTCACCATGATGTTTGCTTCATGTAAAGTCTTCCTTATGCATATTCACCAGTAGTAAACAGTAATTATGTTTGCACAAGTAAGGCCATATAAACAAAGGGCTTTGTAACAGACGACCACAAATGATCAGTAGCAGCCACATGCAGAAAAAAGTAGGCTAAATAATGTCCTATCCTTACCTCACACTAAGTCTTGTTAAGTAGTGCATTATCAATAAGCTACGTAATAATATAAATATGCTCTAAAGAGGAGCGCTATCGATGAGCTAAGTTGAGTGAGAAATGTCTCATAATATTACAGATTGTGGGGGGAAGGATCGTGTTGTGGCAATGGTGTTCGACTGCCTAACAAAATAACAATACAAGATTATTTGTATATATATTTTAAAATAAATGTTTACAAAGTGCTAACGTTCACAATTAAAACACATGGCAGGGAAACAAGGGGAGGGAGGGTAGCCATCAATGAACAATCACTAAGTGCTCCTTAATGACATGCATCTCAATTAACTGCAAGTCACCTTGGCTAAAAGCATCAACAACTAAAAAGTAGAGGATTGTTTTGGGTGAGAGACACAGCTTTGGGCTCAAAGCAGTGGGAAATCCCAGGGAGTACATGATAGTGCGCAGAGGCGCAAATCGAGGAATACGGAGAACCACAAGAGAGGATGAGAAAAGCAGAGTGCCCACCTGGAGATATCTGCCATCAGCTGACCCGACGGTCCCCAGGGGTCGTCGTTGGTGGCTTCCCGCACCTTGGACTCCACCTCCGAGTAGTTCATCACAACATTAGTTCTGCGCAGATGAGAAAGGCCCCTTGATTTACATTTTCAATAAACACAACAAACATGGCGGAGCTTGTGCAGGGATCCTACATAGTCATCAAAACCTAAAGAAAAAGTTAAACATCCGACAATGAGGCATTCAAAATGGATGAAAGGTTATATCTTTTCAGCCACACCTAGCTGTGCAGCTGCACCTAGTGGGTAGGCTAAAGGACAATAGAACTCGGCCAGTATGTGTGTGTGTACTGTCTACGTGTGTGCATGTGTGTGTGCTTGTATTATTTTTGGCCCACCTTAAGGCCAGCTCCGCTGGTCGGAGTATTCTATCTGTACTAACCTATTTGTTTCCTGCTGAATTAAAGGATACACATTGCGTTCCGCAGTCTTCTTAAAAATGCTAATCTACATCATTACGCTCCTTAGAGAAAACCCAAACAAAACAAAAACAGCAATAAAAGTTGGATGAACAGGGCTCAACAAGGCTGACAAGTTTGGTCACTTCACAGGCAAAATATAAGACATTGCCAAATGACAACACAACCAACTATGGTAAGGCAACATTAACATATCAAGAACTCGGATGCAAAATTATACATTTCTTTAAATCAATCTCCAAACGATGATTATGATTGATAAGCCAAAGCGCAAAACAAATCTTGAGAAAAATATTTTATTGAGAGCTATACCTAAAACATAATATGCCAATTTCACGGTATGGATGTTTTTTGTTTAAATTGCCGTCATTACAGATTTAGTAAATAACAGCCCTATCCATTTCCAAAGCACTGTGTAGCAGAAACCTGTGTGCTCGGCAGAACCAGGAGAGGCCTGTTGCCGCCTAGTTCATGTCACTCACTACTGCCACACCAGCGGCAGCAGACTCAGGGCCTCAAGGCAAAGCCCTGATGGGTTGTCTTAGGGACCCACCCCCTATTTGGCTCTATGTGGTACCGTCAAATCCCAGCAATTTCCCAAACTGGTTATTCCTATAACCAAGTACCGTTAAACAGTCCCTCCAGAAAAATGCGGCGCTTTTTTGTGATTGTTGCGGCCAAAAATCCTTGATTATGCGGCACGTTTTCTTAAAAAATGCGATGAAATATGCGGCATATTTATGCAATTTTATGCGATGAAATTGCGGGAACTTGCAAAAATTGCAATAAATGCAGCTTTTCGAAGACATTCACGTCGCGTAATTACGTCACTTCATAACGTTCCCATGGCAACAGGGGGAAATGGCTGCTCTTGTGTGAAGTAAACGCAACATTTTTCAACCTTCTGCTAAGATATATGTGACTTTTTTGCAAGGAAAATCCAGGGATTATGAAATCATGCAAGGAAGGAAATCGGCAATTTATGCGGTGAAAGTGCGGCATTTTTAAAAAAATGCGGCCCCCGCATGAATATGCGGACTTTGGCTGATTATGCGTTGAATTATGCGATCGCATAATCGCGCTTTTCTGGAGGGACTGGTTAAAATGTGGTATGCAAGATACCATATAAATATTAGAGCAAGAGGAGAGGGGGGAGAGAGATTACAGCCTCGAGTTTTGACAATGTAAACATTTTTATTGGAAAACAAAATTAGTGCTTAATGTGCAGAGATTTGCTGAGAAGTCATTAAGTTACCATCATCACCACTGTTATCTTAATAGTTTATCATTAACCATGCATATGATGCAATGATCATCCTCAGAATTCCATGACTTTTATCAATGTTGATTCAACTAGCAATCCTTTTACTCAATTGACTTATTATCTATTGATCGGGCTTTAACGCAAGTGACACATTATGAAACCAATAGCCTATACTATTACAATTGATTCAGCACTGGCTCATGAGTCATACAGATCAAATGTATGAGGCAGTGCTGAATCAATTGTTATAATATAGGCAGATGTGGTTCTGTGTGCAGGTGTACTGCAGTTTAACCTTTTGCCCTAACCAAATTGTACAAAATGATGGAGGCCCCCTGTACACAACCATTTGTTCCCCAAAAATACTCTTCACAACTTCCCAGAAAACATCATTATGTGTTGTTAGTCTCTCCACTGACCAATCCATTGCCTGGGTCAAACACAGCTGACAAGAGTTAATCATCTGTTTGTGTACCATTGTTTGGCATGTGCCCACATAAGCAAAATATGTGCAACCACATAGAGATGGTTAAGGCTTTACAATACTATTTTTAACGACAACCAAGTTTATATTTTAAAAGATATCAATATACATTAATATATTTTATGACCACTGATAACGCCATTTAAAACTGTACATTTGAATGTATCTCCACAAGCCTGAAATAACGAAACAGATGTTCGAATATAGACCATGTCAAGATAGTAGTTCGCAAGGATAAGGATTAGAGCATCATCTCTTAACAGTGGCAGTCACAGGTCATAGATATTCACTTTATCAAACAGAAGCCCTCCTTTTCCAACAGTCACTATATAACAAAAAGATTTTTTTCTGATTAAGTTCAATCAAGGGTCGGCTGAGAAGTTGTAGGCCTTATGAAAGTATGAAACAAACGCCTGTTCAAAAATGTATGTCCGAAGAGTATTTCACGGGACCATGTCCATGACCTTTAATTAATCTGTAAAAAATAAATGGTTGAGGTGAATGAACAAGGAAGTTGGTGAGTGGTGGCAATTATTTGTCTTACAAACTAAAAAACGACTTCTGAAGTCTATTAAAGTGGCTAATCGTTGGTTCAAAGAAAACAAGAGGAAGCTGATGTGACAAATTTCACTTCCGGCTCTTTTTACAGTCTTTTTCTCCTATATCTGTTTGAGCCTCTCCCACCCACTCCTGTAATCCCTGCTAAAGTCAGTTCAAGCGTTGCACAGGAGGGAGGTCAAGTGTTTTGAAGAGGAATGCGTTTGAGATCCTATTGGGAACCTGCTGTTGCCAAAGCCTGCAAAACCAGTTATTCTATTCAACTTTGTGGGGGGAGTTGTTGTGCAATAGCATTAGCACAGTAGAGAAGTCCATCGTAGCTGTAACTTCCCATGGACAAGTTGATAAAATAGACTTGGACTGAATAACATGGTTTAAGGTGTGACCAGAGATAAGCACAAGCTTTTAGCCATTTTTTTTTATCAATCATTAGTTTGCAGTTTGTGACCATGAAGCCTGTTTGCCACGATAATAGTATGCAACATATTAAGCAAATCATAGGCAAAGCCATCCAGTGAAGTACAGTAGGCTTTGAATGGTCATGGATCTGTTTTCTCTCCATGTTGCATAATATTTGTGTATAAAATAACACATTTCTTGCATAATCGGAAATTGTTTAAGGCACCACTAACAGCAGTATGCAGCTCTTGGTTAATGTTTGCCCTATATTGGCGCCCTCTTGGATTTGTCCTGCATGCTTTGCCACTATTTACAATGATAGCTGAACAGGTTAATCTGGTTATGACTTATATTGTATGTGCCTTAATGTATGTGCCTACTCTTACTTGCCTACAACCATGGCTCACTATATATTTTCTCCTGGTGCCTCATATGATGTCGAGCTCTTTACGTAAGCCCATATGTATTCCATGTCTATATACATATGACAAACATCGATTCCATGACCTCATACGTGTTGTGGACAGGGGACGATACAGCTCTTCAATTGGTGCTAGTGACAAGCGTCATGGCAATCACAACACGACGAGAATGTATAGATGACTCGTAAAGTGATAACCAACTAAAGTCAACTGATTGTTTTTCGTGTTGGTTATGATAATACATTCCGTGAGATGAGTGTTCAGTTCTGGAGGAGCTGTCAAACTAGCCTAGCTGGCTAGCACAGACAGCTCACGAGCAAGGTAGCTAACTAATTAGCTTAGCAGCCGAGTGGGTTAGCGCTTACAGTTTAGAACAAACACACGTCCACAAAGTGTCAACAGAATGTAAAACGCCACTATTACTCAACGCATAAAGATTGAGTTGTTGAATAAGACACGTAGAAACAAGACACAATGCGGGGATACATCTATAGGGAGAGCTAGCTTGTACAACACGGGCTACCTAGTTAACTTAATACTATGGAGTGACGTCAAAGTTTTGGGTACGTGTCCCTCTCAAACAGGTGAAGGCGAAACTGATGAAATTAAAGAAAAACCAGGATGAGATACTTACGCTTTATCAACAAACTCCCTGACTTTCCACATATTCAGCATCTTGACTCCTGTGAATAGGGGCTTTCCACCTCAGAAACCCTTATCCCTGACTAACACCGAGAGCAAACCTTGAACTCTCTGGAAAGTAAACTCTCCTTACGCCTCTCTCGCTCTCTCAAGACCGGGAGCGCGCACGCACGGAGCACGTACAGGTTACTACGGGAAACGCTCTCAACGTCATCGTCGATCGAGACAAAACGAAAACCTAACGTAACGTCGTGTCGCAATTTGAAACGTTACTATTATCGGACGGATCCCTTCTTGTTGTAGAATGATACAAATAAAACGTATTATTTACTAGAAAGGGGAATTAGTTTGCGGAAATAAAGCATTAGCGTACTCACATTTACTGTACTGTTCTGGCCTGCCTAGTATGTTTTAGTATTTTCCTATTATATTGAGTGAAACAATTGTAACAAATACACTTTGCCCCGAGATCAGTAAAGTAATGTAAATTAGAGTTTATATATGGAGAAATGGAGTAACTAGACTCTGTGGTATTGGATTCAGCTGTTCCTATATAGGCCTTTAACCCTTTAGATTTGATGGAGGATAATGTTTGAATATTGTTTGTCGCCTCATATGAAATTCGTTATTTTCTCCCCAGAAATCGATGTCTACGGCGTATTCCCCAGGTCACCGTCCTTGGCTCTCATTTGGTATTCAGGCATGCTACAGTGACCCTGTGATGTTGTGTGACAGGCTAGGCACATCGCTGGCTGTTCGTGTCAACCCGGATCAATCACCCCCTCTTCTGGACGGACAACGTCATCAACACGTAGAAAGGTCACAATGTCTATTCAAGACCGTCCAGATATGATGACGAGATAATGCTAGCCACGATTGCAAATCAACTTCTCAATCCAACAGCCTTCCATACAGTTGTGCAGTAATGACAGTCTAACTTATAGGACTTTTGCAAAAACAAACAAAAAAAAACTGTTAAAAGAGGGTTTGGGCTACCTTGATATCCTTTTTTTTTTTTATCATTCTTGTTTCCAAGATGGCATAATTAAAAGTATTTGTCATGTTGAATTGATATCAGAAAAGGCAAACTATGCTGTGTGTTGCCCTATATCTGACACAATCTCTATTCTCTATGATACGTGTAAATATGACCAATTCGTTGGGATTTTAAAAGGGAGCCGGAAGACGAGCACAATAGCCAAATACATCCCATTTGAGAAAAAAAAACACAACAAGAAACAGCACTTAACGGCCCAGAATGCACTGCACCCAAGGGAACAACATCAATTACTGTTACATGTCCGAAGACGAGAACTCTGGGAGAAGTGATTGCTAAGATGGAAATGGCTGTTTGTGTGTGTGTGTGTGTGTGTGTGTGTGTGTGTGTGTGTGTGTGTGTGTGTGTGTGTGTGTGTGTGTGTGTGTGTTTGTGTTTGACTGTGTGGGTGTATATGCGTTTGCTCGGGGTGGTCCGTGTGTGTGTGTGTGTGTGTGTGTGGGGGGGGGGGGGGTGTTTGTGTGTGTGTGTGTATGTTTGAGCGAATGAGTGAGTGAGTGTGTGAGTGGGCTGGCAGTGGATGGATAGAAAAGCACTCAGTAAAAAGATATTTCAGAAACGCTTTGCCTCAGTGACGTTGACGCATGCTGTTGATTGACAAGCACTCCTCAACAGAAACCAGAGCTATCAGCCTATCTGCCGCGCGTTAAGAACTGCATTGGCCCAGAGGGTGGGGCCTAAGTGGGAAATGATGTTACTCAAGACACTCTCTGTCAACAATGTGTGTGTGAGTGTGTGTGATTTGTGTGTGTGTGTGTGTGTGTGTGTGTGTGTGTGTGTGTGTTTGTGTATTGAGTGTGTAAATGCTGAGGATGGGATTCAGTCAAAGGTTTGATTGTCATCCTCTCTGTCCTTAGGACAGGGTACTCTGCAGTCCTGCAGTGCTTTATGGAGTGAGTCCATTTTTGCATGCAGTTGTGTATTTGTGTGATTTGTACATGCGTGCAATCAGGCTCATGTTTGCCTGTGTGTGTGTGTGTGTGTGTGTGTGTGTGTGTGTGTGTGTTTTAAAATAACATTTGATGACTCTTTGGTAATCATTGACTGTTGGCATATTGTCTTTAAAGATATCCAGATATCAATGTTTATTTGCTTTCCTTTATTCTGTGCATTTCATCGTTATTTAATTGTTCATTTGTATTTGTCATACATTATCAAACGGTTTACAGAGCAAAATCGTCACATCACATTTGAGTTTAAACAGCAAAACTGCATCGAACAAACATAAGTATAGGCCTACCAGAGAGACACTAGGGGGCACTCTGACATTTTCAGTAGTTATAATGAATTAAACAGCAGTTTTGAGGGCCTTGCAGTGTGTGAATGTGAATGCATTAGTGTGTTCGTGCACATTGTGTTTGCGGAATTCAATTCTCGTGACCACTGGGGGTCGGGTTTGTGTGTTTACATGGCCGAGGTTCCCATGACAAATGTGGTCGGAATATCATCTGAAAACTTGGGAATGTGTCCAGGGGAACAAAAACGTCTCCACTTCGGCAAACTGTGCTTTTATTCTTCTCGGCAAAACATGTGCTTCTAATCAGCCGAAAACACTGTGTTTTTTGTTTTGTTGTGTTTTTACAATGCTGTTAGAATACAATGTTCTTTGTCTTGTGCGCTTTGCTACGAATGCACGTTCCCACCTATCCCTTCATGATACCTTGCAGAGAGAGGCTGCTAAACTGTCCAGGTGCAATGTCCCGATCCCTCTGACCCCCCCAGGGTTTCTCTTGGCAGAGCAAAGTTTCTTTCACTTCTGTTATTTTTCCACAGCTATTATTGTTGGCCCTCTTGCAGTCCTGGTAAGGTCTTTCAGTCCATTTCCCAAGCGATATGACCCTCCCCCCTCCCATCCTCCCTCCCTCTTCTCTCACACAATCGCCGCCACCCCCCATCTCCACCATCACCACATCACACACTATCTGACCCCTGTCTCTACGACACATGACAGGTCCTCTCTGTTTGTGTCTGTTTGTGTGTGTGTGTGTGTGTGTGTGTGTGTGTGTGTGTGTGTCTAAGTGCATGGTTTGAGAGTTCTGACTTATGTATGCACATGCCTGGGTTGTGTGGGGTGTGTGTGTGCGTGCATGCGTTTGCATATGCGTATGCATGTGCATCTGCATGAGCAAGAGCAAAAGTACCCCATGGCATAAATGCGGCATCATTAAAATCTGCATTGGAGTATGTGCACAAATGCATAGTGCATACATACGTATGACATTGCATACACAGATTGTACATGGGAAATCACATGAAACAAACGTGTAAGGTACTGCATCTTCTCTTCTAAAACAATGAAAACCACTTGTCACACGTCTCGGGGCACACAGGCAACCCGCTGGGCGCTCCCACCACACACAGATGTTCCTAATAGGACTAAAGTAGCGTTCACATTCCTGCGGATAACCAATCTGTTTGTTTTCCTCTTTGACTCGGACTCTGCTGCCACTCTTCCTTCTGAGAAAAAAAGAAGGATGGATGTTGATAAAAGGAGAATGGTAAGAAAAAAAGGAAAGACATAGAGCAAGATGAAGGAGCGAGGATATTCCCACCACAGTTTGAATCTGTAAAGCCTGCCGTCT
>NC_136943.1:12371907-12374407 GCF_949987615.1 Pollachius pollachius | reverse complement strand
TTGACTTGACTCCTTTGCACTTGACTTGACTCTGATAAGCACTTGCCTACTATAAATAATAATCAAATAAGACATATCCCTTGTTTCTTCTTTTTCCTGCTCTTTTTCTAACTCTTAGCTACTCTCACTGTTCTGCGTTGTGTTTAGAAGCTTGGTCATGCAAAAAAAAAGAGTGTAGTCAGTACGACATTGATTATTTGATTGTTCTCAGCCTTTACTTGGATGTTGCTTTGGACAAAAGTGTCAGAGGGTAGGCATATCTGAATGCATATAGTGTATGATAAAGTGTGTGTGTGTCTGTGTGTCTGTGTGTGTGTGTTTTTTCTGTTTTTTGTTTGTGTGATAATGTGATTATGTGTGTGTGTGTTTGCGTGTGTGTATGTATGATTATGTCAATGTGTGTGTCTGTGCGTGAATATGTAAGTGTACTTGTGTGTGTATGTGTGTGTGTGTGTGTGTGTGTGTGTGTGAGTGATAATATGATTATGTGTGTGTGTGTGTGTGTGTGTGTGTGTGTGTGTGTGTGTGTGTGTGTGTGTGTGTGTGGGTGTGTATGTGTGTGCACATGGGTGTGTGTGTGTGTTTGTGTAATAACCGTACTGGGAGTTAGGGTGTTTTCATGGGTCCTGCTAAACTTGAACAAAAGCCATGACAGAAATGATATTAATGTATTTATCTGTTTCACATGTTCTCCTCCGTCATATGTTTTTAAGAGGAGCTGCGTGGTGCGGTGGGTGAGTCGAGTTGACGCTGATGTGCATAAGCTGGCCTACAGAGTTAACCTTCCTCTAAGTGATCCGAACCAACATCCTGAGGTCTCCAGTTACATTCGTTGACATCACTCAGATCCCAACAGCAAATGTGATATCATAACACAATCAGGCAAGACGCTAAATGTTGAGATAGTCCTTAGTGACCCTAAAAGAAAAACATGCGGCCTGTCTCTTGTCTTACAGTCACAATTACGGAAGATTACGGCCAAATGACTTCCACATGGGCTCCGTGAAGGGCTTACACACACATCTGACTATGCACCGCGAGGTGACTCTGTTTGGACACCAACGAGAAAGGGAGGGAGAGAGGAGGGGAGAGAGGAGAGAGGGAGGTACAGAGAGAGATGGATGGAGAAGGGTGGGGGGGGCAGGAGAGAGGGAGAGAGAGAGAGAGAGAGAGAGAGAGGGAGGGACAGAGATAGATGGAAGGAGAAGGGTGGGGGGTGCAGGAGGCAAGGGGACAGAGAGACGGAGAGGGATTAGTTGAGGTGGGGTTTGGGGGCTGCAGGAGAGGAGGGGAGAGAGAGAGAGAGAGAGAGAGAGAGAGATGTGGAGAGTTGGGGGGAGGTGCAGGACAGAGGGGGAGAGAGAAAGGGGGAGAGAGATTGGAAGAGATTGGAGGATTGCAGGAGAGAGGCAGAGAGAGAGAGATCAGGAGAGGGATGGAGATCGGGTTGTGGTGAAGGAGAGGAGAAAGCGGTAGAGGAGGTGGAGGAGAGGAATGAGAGAGGTGAGAGGGGGCGAGAGAGAAAGAAAGAGAGCGAGAGCAGTGGATACTGTGAGAACAGAACTGGAGATCAGTGCAGGGAGATTCTGGATGATAGGTTGATGATTTTTTCTTAGAGCTTATTTTTGAAACATCATTTCTCTCCCAAGAATTTCTGTTCCTAAAATCTGTCAAAGTAGAAACAAATGTTGTGGCTAAGACCGCACCAGAATAAAAAACATTCTTGTTGTTGCACAATCCACCACCACCGCAGAAAAAAAAAAAAAAAAAGAAGCTGGCTCACAAGAGAATAAAAGAATGAGCAACGACAAGAATCTAAACGGGCTCCAACATCATGAAGAGCTTAGCAGGGCTCCAGCAGCAACATGTACTGGCGATTCATTCTTCCTCCAGAAAGGCCAGGATAAGAAGTCAGCAAATGGAAATTGTTTCTGATTCCCCCATCACCCCCATCACCTCCTTGTCTCCGTGAAGCCAACTGGTCCGAAATGTCCTCCTAGTTCCTCTGGCATTCGTCACGCTAGAGCGATCCAAAGTATAAAGTCAGAGCGCGCGGTCATAAACACTGCCTGGCAATACCTGCCCTGGTTTTATAGGTGGCGAGAACGCTACTAATCCTCCAGCCCGATGTTTAGCCAGCCCCGGGTTATGCTTTCCTGGACCCCAGCTATGCATCTCCCTATATTCATGGCCCCTGGAAGTATTGCGCTGGAGCGGGAACCAGACTTTTAGTGCCCCACCAGGGGTGAGTGAGAATTGACAGAGCGGTGAGCGCCAGAGCCAGAGAGAGAGCAGGGAGAGAGGTAGATGAGGCTTGTTTTACTTCCAGTGTGTTTGTAAGGTCACTCAGAGTACATCTGTATGGAGTGGGAACTCACTCGCTCTCACTGTCACAAGCACTCACAACAGCCATCTGTAACGTGGCTATATGGAGCACTGTGTCCCTTTGTCCCCTCGCTGCACACGCGCACGCATTCATACTAACACTCACGCACTCACG
>NC_136943.1:12349915-12369207 GCF_949987615.1 Pollachius pollachius | reverse complement strand
CTATCTCTCTCTCTCTCTCTCTCTCTCTCTCTCTGTCTCTCTCTCCATACACACCAAACGCTTCTAGTCACGCCGCAATCTCCTCCTCTCCTTCCCCTCCTCATCTCGCTTTCATCTCCCGCCACATCAGAGGCGCGGCCGTGATTGTGTGTGTAAACATCTTGTCACGCTAACACGCCGCCCGTGCCAGGCGAATGATCTGCTTCATTAACGCTTCACCGTTTGTCTTGAGTTTTGTCTTTGTGTTTGTGTCTGAATGCATGTCTTTCCTTTTGTGTTATGTTTGTGTGAGCGCGTGTTTCGTGTGTCCATTGGGTGCGTCGTGTCCCCTCCTTTCTACTGTTGTTTTATCGTCCGTTCTCTTAGTCCCTATTGATCCGAGTGGGGGGGTCCGCGGGGGGCGTGTCCCATTGGTCAGTGGTGGGAGTCTGCAGCCACGTGTCGCATAAACTTGCCCGGGTAAATAGGAGCATCGATACTCTCTAATTGGACAGTTATGGATGGCGGTGTTGCGAGACAATGTGGGTTCAGCCCTCTCTACAGTGTGCCGAGGCCTTGTTCTCTACACCCGCAACACACAGCGGCCCGCCCCCCCCCCAACTTATATAATCATTGGTCCCTGCTAAACAAGCAAGTGTTCGCCCGCAAAACAAAGAGATTATTATTAACAACCACACCAACGCCCATATTGTTGCGTATGCGTTTTGGCAGCAAAGAAAAAAACTTCCCTGTTGGTTTTGGAAGACAATAGGTGCAGAGGAGGGGGGAGTGGGTGAGCAAATTGAGAATAGGAATGAGGAGTGTCTGAGCAAATCAGATGGAGGGTACACAGAGAGAGAGAGAAAGAGAGAGAGAGAGAGAGAGAGAGAGAGAGAGAGAGAGAGAGAGAGAGAGAGAGAGAAAGAAAGAGAGAGAGAAAGAAAGAGAGAGAGAGGGAGAGAGGGAGAGAGAGAGAAAGAGAGAGAGAGAGAGTGGGTGAGTGAGAGAGAGAGAAAGAGAGAGAGAGAGAGGGTGATAGAGAGAGAGAGAGAGAGAGAGAGGGAGAGAGAGAGAAAGAGAGAGAGAGAGAGGGTGAGAGAGAGAGAGAGAGAGAGAGGGTGAGAGACAGAGAGAGAGAAGCAGTGGTGCTAATTGTTTTCCAGACAAAGGTTGCAAAGGTCTGTGCTTTTGAACTGAATGTCACCGCATGCAAATGGAGGGGCGCAGCGCGTTGGGAGACGCTGATAACGCCGATAATTAGCGTGACTCCGCGGCAAGCAGCGTGAGGCACGGCGTGAGATCGCTGGGGGAAGAGGAGGAGGAGAAACTCAGTGGAGCGGTGATGTTCAAATGCAAAAAAAAAAAAAGGAAGGAGAGGGAGGGGTGGTGGGGGGTTATTAACCAAAAAAAAGAAACTTGCGTGAGTTATATCTGGAAGAGTGCGTGGGAGGACCGCACAGAGAGAGACTGAGGAAGGAGACAGAACGAACGGCGGGGCAAGAGATTGAGACAGAGAGGGAGGTTGATGGCAGTTTGTGTGTGTGTGTGTGTGTGTGTGTGAGTGTGTGCATTTGTGTGTGTCTGGGTGCGGGAATTGGTGTGTGCACACAACATGTTTTTTAAATATGCACACGTGTGTGTATGTGTATTTGTGTGTGTTTGTGTGTGTGTGTTGTGTGTGTGTGTGTGTGTGTGTGTGTCTGGGAGTGAGTATGTGTGTGTTTGCGCGTGTGTGTTTCTGGGTTGGATACCAAGCGGCAGACAGACAGAGACACAGAACCCATAAGCAGGCAGTGGAACGAGGAGGAAATCGGGGGGGGGGGGGGACATTCCACTCCAACGGGTCAAGGCACTCGGTAAACAAACAAACAAACAAACATGAACGCAGCCAGCGGTGCACACACACACACACATCGACACAAAGGGGGTGAGGCAGTGTAAAACAACAAGACGACAGACAAAGTGTCCCGGACGAGTGCCTCCGCCTCACTTTGTCTCCACGGTTACGTAAACAATAACAAAAGGCCTTTTAAACTCAGCGCGGGGCGTTTGAAGTGGAACGGTGACATGTGTTCGGGTCTCAGCTCTCCTGGATCCTTGTGAAGAGCGGAGAGAGAGCACACCGGAAAGCACGACTCACAGGCTCCATTTGATCGGATGATACCAGCTGACCGTAATTGTCGAGCCCGCGTCGGCAACGGCGAAGGCTTTACGTTTAATTAGTGCGAGGAGCGGAAACCATTGAAAGCCGGAGCATTTTTGACGTCTTTTTGTTTTTCTTATCGGTAAAGCTCAAATAAGCCGAGCTCAATGTCACTGTCAAGTAGCACAAATGTATGGATGAGAGCGGGCGGCAAAGTGAGAGGGATAAACTGGGTAACAATGGGTGGCGTACAAAGCAGAGTAAGTAGCCCACGCTGAAGTCCTTGTCCCGCTTTGATCCCTTCTCTGCAGCAGCAAAACTAATTTACTCATACGACAAAGTCAACGGCTTTAAATGAGGTCCTCAATTAGGGGCCGGAAATAAAACTTCCCACAAATTAGCCGTTTATTTATAGTGTCTTATTCATAAACTAAAAATATACCTTTAATGGAACATACAGGCTGTATATCTTGGAGATAATGGTTACTATATCTGGTATCTTAAAATGATACCTGAATGCCAAATAAGCTTTAAGTATTTGTCCATATCACAGTGTGCGTGGAACGGCTCCGAATCACTCTCCAACACCCCCCCACCCCCCCCCCCCCCCCCCCATGGAGCTCTGCCTTTCCTTCCATTGTGGCGTGGGAGACTGTGAGCTCTGTTGGTCAGAGGGTCCGCCCGGCCCCCCTACCCCCCGCGTGATCTACTCTTCCTGGACAACAATCCACAAGATCCCCCCCTCCACCCCCTATCACCACCACCATGGTCCCATCCTGGACACCTGCACCCACATCCTGGGCAGCAACGCCGGGGTACGGAGCGGGGCCACGAAGTGCGCCGCGTGTCAGTGGAATCATGGACGACATGGATATGAGGATGTGATTTTGATACTGTGAGCATGACGGGACTAAGCCCTACGTTGATATGTCGCGAGTGTGGACTCGGGTCAGGGTGACAGGAAAGAAGTTACCGTGCTTGACTCCCAGCCAAACCGTTCCTAGGTTTCGAACAACACTATGATCTAACTTTAAAAAAAGATTTTTTTTTACTTTGCTTCTACTTAATTAAAAACTAGAAGTATTTATCACTGCACCTAGAGGTAGCTTCCTTCCTCTCTCCCAATTTAAAGATGATAAGGTAGCGTTTGCATTGCCAATGTAGACACAAAGTGTAAAACTAATGCCATGCCAATGCCAGTCCTCTTTATTGTGTAGATATGTTCCTTCGGTTCCTTTAGTGTTGTATCCTTTCGGACTAGTCCACTTCCCCCCATAGTGTATTGTACATGAACCTAGCCACTCCCTCCATGGCTTTACCCAAACCTTAACTCTTCACAATGGTCACCTCCCTCACCCTCTTTTCCTTTGTTGTTCCTGCCCCCCTTCACTGGAAGCGTCTTTGGGTCATTGAAAAGTGCTATATAAATATAATGAATTATTATTATTATTATTATAAGCATCACCCATTGTCTCAATGATGATGCTTTGTAAATTGCCACCTGTTTCTCCCATGATCACACTCTATTCAATCAAACTCTTTGCTGTCAAGAAGTGGCCTAAAACGACAACCGTTTCATCATGTACCGAAGACTACATCACAGACAGGAGCCCAGCGGGACGTGTCTTTTAAGAGCCAGGCTGGCGAGGGCCTGCCAAGTCTGTGGCACTGTGGAGGTTAGAGGCCGGCCTCCACATCACGGGCCTGAGGATCCCTCCCTGGCTGGAAGTGACCATGCAGGGTCAGCGAGCAGCGTCCAAGTAACACCTCAGCCCACAGGGAGAGAGCGTTTCAGCCAGAGGGTGAGTGAGAATGGTGGAGGGTGTCCACGCTGGGAAGGAACACACACACACATCAACCCCCACGTGCACCCACAGACACTGCCATGCACATGTGTACGCACGCACGCACGCACGCACACACACACGCACACACACATGCGCGTGTGTGGCGGCTTCACCGGGAGGGGAGGCGTGCACGCTCTTCATGCCTCATTTAAAAAGCAAATTGAGCGTATCTTCTTGGTCGCACTGTGGAGTAAATCCTGGAGAACCCTCCCTCTCCCACCTGTCCCTTACACACACACACACACACACACACACACACACACACACACACACATACAGTGTATCTCACTTAGGATTAAACACACACACACACACACACACACACACACACACACACACATACAGTGTATCTCACTTAGGATTAAACACACACACACACACACACACACACACACACACAGTTTATCTCACTCAGGATAACGCACACACACACATAAACGCACACACACAGACTCAGTATATCTCAGTCAGGGTAATGCACACACACGCACACACACAGATACAGTATATTTCAAGAAGGATAACACACACACGTACACACACACACACACACACGCACACAGTATTGCTCACTCAGGAAAGCAGGCACACATAAACTATATCTCACTTGGAATAACACACACACATACACTATATCTCATTCGGTATAACACACACATCACCATCATTCAAACTGCGCCCTGTGAGGCAGATCATAGGAGGCCTTTCAAACAGTAAATAATATCTTCTTTCTAGCACGCTCACTTTCCCTGTATCTCACCCTCTATCTCTCGTTCTATCTTTCTCTAGCTCTCTGTTGCTTTTCGAACTCTCTTTCTCTCTCGATCCGCGCCCTGCAGATTTCAACACCAAAATGTCTTAAATAGCTGTCCTGCTGGAAAAAAGTAGGACGCTCCTCATTTGGGTCAGCTTTGGCCAGCTAAACCCCTTCATTTCTGGGCCAGTGCAAACACACAGACCGATGCAAGCAAGAGAGAGAGAGAGAGAGAGAGAGAGAGAGAGAGAGAGAGAGAGAGAGAGAGAGAGAGAGAGGGGGACAGCTGAGGACAGCTGAGGCTGAGTTGAGAAGAGAGTGGCGAGCAATCGGAACAAAGTAGTTGAAAGGGGGCAGTACAGTGTAGAGATTCTGGGTTCGATCCCCAATGTCCACAGCCTGCCTGCGGCCATCCTCGAGCAAGATGTCTCGTATATAAACCTGACATTTATCTGACATACATCAGAAATATTAAAATGTCTGTTTGCATAAGAGCGTCTAGCAAATGACGTTACAAAACTAGTAAAATAAAATAGAAATATATTCCAAAACTGTAGCTAGTAAATGGAGAAGCATTTATTTTAGAATCATGACATCAACCTTGATGCCCTGAATGGTATCAGCTGATCTTAAAATGAAGTAAGATAGCACATGCAGACCTGATACTAATTCATTGTTTTTATCGATAACACTCGTTTATCTAGTGAATTCTATTAACACATATTTTCCTGGAGGTTGAACAAATGACATAAAAGCTGATAGGCAAAAAAGGGCAGTTGTTGGATGTGTGTGCTTCAGGTCCAGATGAAAAGAGAAAGAGAGAGAGAGAACCAGAGGGAAAGAGACAGCGGGAGAGAGACAGACAGCAAGACACAGAGAGAGAGAGAAAGAGGGCGAAAAGGAGAGATAAAGACAGCGGGAGAGAGAGAGAGAGACGGCGGGAGGGAGAGAGACAGCAAGACAGAGAGAGAGAGAGAGAGAGAGAGCGAGAGAGAGAGAGAGAACGGGTGAGGGAGAGAGACGGCGAGAGAGAGAGAGAGAGAGAGAGAGAACGGGTGAGGGAGAGAGAAAGCCAATGCTCTTTTAGAAACGGCTCGACCTCCAAACCTTCTGCTGTCAATCAACTCAGCCGGCTGTCCCCTGAGGGCAGCCCCCCCCAACCCCACCTCCTCCTCACCGCCCCGGGGGACGAGAGAGGGGGGGGGGGGGGTTGAAACCACGGCTGGGGAGAAATAGAACAGAACCATACAGATGCACATGAGCCTGTGGGTTAATGTATGTGCTCGTGTGTGCATGCATGTGTGACTGCGTGTCTATGTTTACGCGTCTGTGTTTGTGTGCGCGCTACTGTATACCTGTGAGTACAGTACTATTTGCGTACCACGCTTGTGTCAAGCGGGGATGAGAACACACATGGTAGTGTGTGTTTTACTTGTGTGTGTGTGTGTGTGTGTGTGTGTGTGTGTGTGTGTGTTGTGTGTTTGTCTGAGTGTTACTGTTCTCATCTTTGTGTGTGATCATCACTGTGTTTATGGGCGTGCGTGTTTGGGGTTTTATGTATGTATGCTTGTAAGTTTTAAAAGTGTGTGTGTGTGTGTGTGTGTGTGTGTGTGTGTGTGTGTGTGTGTGTGTGTGTGTGCGTGCGTGTGTGTGTGTGTGTGTGTGTGTGCACGTGTCTGTTCTCATCTTTGTGTGTCAATCATCACTGTGCTTATGGGCGTGTGTGCTAGAGATTGTATGTGGGTGTGCTTCTGCTTGTGAGTTTGAAAGATGTGTGTGTGTGTGTGTGTGTGTGTGTGTGTGTGTGTGTGTGTGTGTGCGTGTGTGTGTGTGTGTGTGTGTGTGTGTGTGTGTGTGTGTGTGTGCATGCTCTGCTGTTGGTGTGCATGTGGGTGTGCTGCACGCTCAGAGCAGTTTTGCGTGGGAGCCAGCAGCACCTGAGGGAGGGGAGGTCTGTCTGCATATCGATGAGCCAGCAAACTCTGCCTTCATGCCCCTGAGCCCCTGCACAAACAGCACCGCCAGCTCAGGGCCGGTCCTTTTCAAAGACCCACACACACATCTGATGCACCTGCCCTCCATCCCCCCTCCCCTCTCCCCCTCTCCCCCGCCCCCGCCCCCCAGCCCACCCCTACACCCACACACACACACACACACACACACACACACAGACACAGACACAAATACAGAAACACAGCACATTAACTTAAAAAAAACAACGGCACACATCTTCTATAAGAACGAGGGCCAGACTGGAAATCACAGCACAATGCGCTTGCATCCCCTCCCCTACCTCCTCTTTTGAAACAAACTCACCACACAACCCTTCACATCTGACGTACTCTGAAAAACATCAGACAGTGAAATGTGCAATTTGCCAAGAAATATATATAGTCGGCTTTTTTACGGCACCGTCCCCTTGCTGCGTGGTGCCTGGGGAGAGAGACAGACTGGTGATCTGGCTCTGACATACAGGCAACTGTCAAAAAATAAACGGCAGACGGATAGAACAGAGTTGTTAGGACTTGAGATGAAAACCCAGGGCTGTCTTTTGAGTTCAAAAACAAACCAGAAACCAAAACCATTTCTACGAAGAGCAATTAATAACCACTTGTCTCAATATTCTCCGGAATTTCCCGCCAGGGATCAATAAAGCATCATCGTATCTTATATCAGTCATCAGTGTGTCTTGAGGAACAAGGACAGCACAACGGTCTAGCCGCGCCGCAAGGCTAGCAGGGCTATCGCTAGTGGGCTTGCAGCCCCCCTCTGCTAACACAGTCATGGATATGAAAGTGAAACTAAGCTAGGGGGACGGGAGGTGCTGCCAGTAAAACCACATTAGCATCAAATGCAAATGAGAGGGTGGCTAATGGCTGGACAGGTGCAGAATGAGCCTCTAAATGACACAAACACACAAACACACACACACACACACACACACACACACACACACACACAATCGTTACATATGCCCCCCACCCTCTGTGTGTGGTGTGCACACCCACACACACACGCACACAAATGAGATGGATGAATTAAACATGGGTGGGCTCGGCTTGGGGGGCTGGCAGGGCTGACATAAAGTCAATGACATACATTATTCACTAGCGCACGTTAGCCCAGCCAAGGCAACACATGACCTTTCACCCCAGGAAGTGCATCCAAACATAACGACCAAAACAATAAGGGGGTTCCCCGCTAAACAGGAGGAGAAGTGTCGGGGGGGTTTGTAATAAGGGATACATGAATATACCTCGGCACAAAAGACAAGGCTTGGATTTTGTTGTTTAAAAATGCCCGCCCTATCTCTAATAGTTTATTTGAATATGTTGGTCAAACTATCTATGAAACAACCTCAGCAAGGAAATGATAGAGTAGGAAATAGCAGCAGAGTTGGAGGTGTTCTCGCTAAAATATCCTGCACTAACTTTGAGCTGAGACCAAGCAAAGAGGCAGTAAGAGTCAGTTTAGCTGAACAACCGGACAGGAAACTGCCAAGCATGACATCATCCTCCCCGGGAGGAGCACTTCCTCTCTGACATTCTTCACTCAAGACACATACGCACTCACCAGGAAATGGCCCCTATCAACACACACACACACACACACACACACAGGAGGGATTCAACACAGAAACACACGGGCAGAGAAACACATGCGAGGAAATGGAGCACATCAACAGCAACCCGCTGGAGTGTGTGCAAACTCAAACAAACACAAACACACACTTAAAAAGTGCCAATAAACCTTGAGAGGGCATTGTGTGTGTGCGTGTGTCTGAGTGTGTGGGTGTTTGTGTGTGTGTGTGTATGTGTGTGTGTGTGTGTGTGTGTGTCTGTGTGTCTATGTGTGTGTGTACGTTGAAGGGCTCCCCAGGAGGGGGACGGACAGAGAGCAAAAGAGAGGGAGAGGGAGAGAGAGGAAGAGAGAGAGAGAGAGAGAGAGAGAGAGAGAGAGAGAGAGAGGGGGAGAGAGAGAGAGAGAGAGAGAGAGAGAGAGGAGAGAGGAGAGAGGAAGAGAGGGAGAGAGGGAGAGAGAGAGAGAGGAGAGAGGAAGAGAGGGAGAGAGGAGAGAGAGAGAGAGAGAGAGAGGGAGAGAAACAGTGATAGAGGGAAGGGAGAGGTAGAAAGGGATAGAGAGAGAGCGATAGATCAGGGAGATCAGGGAACCAAGTGGCTTCTTATCTGCACACACAGCGATACCCCCCACCGGCGTGTGGGGCACACGCTTGCCTCACACACCCTCTCTCTCACTCTCACACACACTCATTCGCACACACACAAACACACACACACACACACACACACACACACACACACACACACACACACACACACACACACACACATACACACGCATACACACTCACCAACACACACACACACACACTCACTCACAAACTGAGGCGTCCTCTCTGTGGTGTGTCCCCAGAGAGGCTCACCCTGCTTGGGGTACAGTTTGAAGCGGGCCCTTGGGGGCCCCGGGAGAGGGGAACACACAGGTTGTCAGAGCCAAGAGAGGACATCCAGAGCCGGAGGGGCAGTCCTACCCTCCAAAAGCAGCCCGACCGGCCCCCATTCATGGGTTGTGGTGGATGGCGGGGGTGTGGGCAGGAAATTGAGGGGTTGGGAGGTTAGTCTACAATTATATGGATACGCCGAGTGAATGCGACCGAAAAAAATAAAAAGGGGTTCCGCTGGGAAATGAAGGGAAACAGAGTGAGAAAACTGAGAGGAGAGATGAGGAGAGATAGAGAAGGAGGGACCTGGAGAGAGGGACAGGGAAAGCAAGAGAGAGAGAGTGAGAGAGAGAGAGAGAGAGAGAGAGGGGAGGGATGACAACTGAATATAGGGTGACACAAAGAGGGACAAAGAGAGGGAGGGGGAGAGAGAGAGACATGGGGGGGGAGAGAATGAGCGAGAGAGAGCAATAGAGGTTTAAGCACAGTGTTATAGGTGGCTGAGGGGAACATGTGTGTGTGATTTGATTCAGTGTCATTTCATAGTCATTGGGGCAGATGATAGACCCGAGGACGATGGGCCGCATCTCATTAACCCTAGACTAACAAGGAGCGCTGGGGAGAGGTTAGTGGCAGTTAAGGAAAGGGGAGGGGACTGGGTTGAGGGCCCTGCTCTTAACCCCACCCTCCCCAACCCCAGCCCTCCAGGCTTCTGTGAAGGGGTCTAAAGTGGACCACACAACACTCCCCCGGGAGGACATGGAGAAAGCATGCACATGGTTCTCACTTTTCACGTGCCTCCCACACTGCCAAATGTCAAGCACACGGATAGGGCTGGAGAGGGAGAGGGAGTGGGAGAGAGAGAGAGAGAGAAAGAGAGAGAGAGAGAGAGATACATGTACCCCCTCAACTCCCCCTATAATCCCATCACTGCAGAAGGTTCTGAGGCTCACGTTTGTGTTACATACGTTTTCCCGCCTTCTCCCGGCAAGTCGCGTCTGAGACTCTGAGAGCCCTTTGATATGCATGAGAGACGACACTGAGCAGCAGAGTGTCGGGCTGGGAGGGAGAGAGAAATAAAATAAAATGGAGCCTTAACCGTGACAGCCCCAAAGGCAAGCCAGGTATGTCTGAATGACAGTTGGCAGAGGGAGAGAGAAAGACAGAGAGAGAGAGAGAGGGAGAGAGAGAGAGAGAGAGAGGGGAAGAGAGAGAGAGGGGGAGAGAGAGAGAGAGAGAGAGAGAGAGAGAGAGGTTTTTCGCTGGGAAGCGGAATGGTAAGAAACGCTCTGTACTGTGTTTTTTACTGTTATAAAATGCATAATGACTATGTTTCATGTGAATTATGGTACGAGGATGAAATGCCCCAACCTATTAGGAAACAGGAGGAAATAAGACAACGATGAAAACGGAGAGAGCAGGGGGAGAGAGAGGGGGGGTAGGGAGGCGGGGGGCAGGGGGGAGTAGAGCTGAAGACAGTCAGTGTGATGACAAATTCTCCCTGCGAGGAGAAGTACAGTACCCAGAGCAATGCTGATCCAAGATTTGTTCGCCTAACAATCAAATAAGTTTCTCATTAGCTGACTTTATTTTTTCCCCCCATTCCTGCGGTTTTGCTGCAGTGGCCCGTTTCTCCCCGCGTTTGCTTAACGAGAGAGAGGGCTAATTAGCCAATCATACCCATTACTCTTCCAGAAGAGTTGGAGCTAGCCTGGCTAATTAGGGCAGTAAAATCTAATCATCTCGGTGAAAACAGCAGAGAGCTAACGAGCCCTTATTTAACGAACTAAATAACTTCAAGGGAGGAGCGGAGCTGCCGATGGTATTTTCTTTATGAATTTGAAGGAGGAGGGTACGAAAGTCTCAGTAATTGAGTCGGTTTCACCCGCGCCGCTTGTTTTGTTTGTTTATGAAACCCTGATTATTACAACTGCCAAGAATATATTGGTACTAAATGAGCAAACGCATTAACCCTCCTCTACTTATGCTTTATATACACCCCCCAGCCCCCTCCACCACCGCTCCACCCAACCTCACTCCCTGCTCATGCTCAACCCCCTCCACCTCACCCCTCCCCTATTCGACAACCTCCTCTCACCTGACCTATTTTTCCTGTCCAGAAGGAGTGTTCGCTAGAGAGGAAAAAAAAAACAGAGATGTGGCTGCATCCACCCCCTCCTCCCTCCTCCCCACTCTCGCTGTGTTCTAATTTGTTGTTCGTTAACGCTGCCCTCACACCTGAGCCATCGGGGCGTCGAGGGAATTCCACTTGTGAGCGAGACCGAGACTCGGCAAAAACAGACCCAGTGTGGGAGAGCACCACTCATAAAGCCCCAGCAGATCCAAGATGGCTGCTCCTGGATCAGCTGGATGGGATGGCTCTGGTGGATTGGATTTAACCCTCGCCTTAAAGCCCAAAGACACTATACTGCTTGCTTTCCAGCAGGGATGCAAACTTGTAAAGATAGTGCAACAAAAGCAAAGCCAAACACATGCACCCACACTTCCACACACACACAGATACATAGGAGGGGGTGGGGTGGTACTCAACAAGTATACGTGCCATGCAGGCCCGAACCGAAAAATGTAAAATAACGCTACGTGCATGCACACTCCTACACAGCCGTGCACGGCGGTGACGGGCAGGCTGTGTTGGCCGTGGCACGTGGTGGGACGCAGCTGTCTCCTGAAGCACTGAGGTGAGGCCTTCTGCTCCACTGGAGCGGAACCAGGGTGGCACACACACACACATACACACACACACACACACACACACACACACACACACACACACGTATGCATACACAGAAACACACACAGGTAGAGAGCAGCTTTTGACAGAGCGAAGGCAAGAACAGGACAGCTGTGTTCATCTGATAGCACAGGTCACTGCCTCATTAACACACACACGTGCAAAATAAAAGGCATTCATACATACAAAAACAAATGCATATAGACACACACACAAACACTCAAAACCACACACACACACACACACATAACACTCTCTCAAAGGCACAGACAAAATATTCAAATACTTGCACGAAAGTAGAAGTTACTACAAGGGACCCGATTTTACCGGAGGGTTTGAATGGCAGACTGTTGATTGATTTACGATCAGCGTGACACTGTAGTGCCCTTCACTGCGCCACTTAATAAAGTTGACTCACTTGACCGCCTCCTCACTGTGTGCGGAGCAGATCTAAATCAGACCACTTCAGCAGTCATTAGAGTGTGAGAACACCGTTTCCGTCACACACTTGAACGCTGAGACGTGCGTCTGTTTACATATGCATTGTGTAACCAAGGAAATGAAGACTGATTATGAGTTATGAAGGGCTTTATCGGACAGATGAATCATTGTTTGGTCACATCGGCCCGTGGATTGATGTTGGGAAGCAAGAGGTTTGTGTCTGCATGTGTCTGTCTGTGTGTATGTGTTTATGTATGTGTGTCTTTGCGTGTGTCCATGTGCAGCTGTGTGTGTTCATATGTGCGTGCGTGTGTGTGTGTGTGTGTGTGTGTGTGTGTGCGTGTGTGTGTGTGTGTGTGTGTGTGTGTGTGTGTGTGCGCATGTGTCCATGTACAGCTGTGTGTGTGCATATGTGTGTGTGTGTGTGCATATGTGCGTGTGTGTGTGTGTGTGTGTGTGTGTGTGTGTGTGTGTATCTATCTGTGTATAACTACGGCAGGCCATCAGCACCACAGCCACTTTCAGACTTGGATTAAGGCTCATACCCATCACACTCCAGCAATAACCTGATCCCCTCATTAGCTGATTCATCATCACTACAGCCACACAAACAGCCCTATAACCCCAGCTCAGCCAGCGCCAGCAGCAGTAGGTGCTTATTGCTGCTTCACTTCTGTATTATTTCACTTATCTCTCACTGTGACCACCTTAGGGCGGGTAGTTAAGGAGTTGCCAAAATACAGCCAACCGGTACTTTATTCTCCGGCATTTTGTGCACCGCTTTGACGTGAACAATATTTAAATGCTTGAACTGGATTCATTGTACTTTTTTGGAGACAGGTTTTGTGTTCCTGTAATGTAATGGTAAACCTTTTCTGCAACTTTTTTTAAAGCGTTATTCACTTTTGCCGTCAATAATATTTGCATGTATGTAGGAGGGAGAAACAGTGCATGTGTGCGTGTGTGTACGTGTGAGTGTGTGTGCGTGCAATTGAAGGAGGAAGTATAGAATCAGGAAGATTTCTTACCTGTCAATGATGACGGGGTCTGACGGCGTCTCGTTTCTGTTTCCACAGCTTTTCTTATCACAGCATCGACTGGTGATGAGGACAGAGAGACAAAGCAAAGGGTGCTGAGGACTGGTCTGTGATCATCATAGGAAATATGAAAAAAGTAATGAATAACATTAAATAAGAATACATTTAGCAGTTTAGCAGTTTTTAGTCGTTTCGTCTGCATACAGAAGTATGTTGTACAGAAGGGACTTTTGTTTAAAAAAAAGTCACTTCTATTCAACAGCATGGGGTCTTTAACTGGCTATGGACAACGCAAAGCAACCTATATCAAACAGCATGGTGTATGTTAGTGGCTTCGGATGAAGAAAAGGCCATAATGCAACAGTGTGGTTGTAGTATGGGAGGTAAAGCAGAGTGCAGGGAAAGGCAGCCCGCTCACAGCGGGGAGCAGAGAATAAACGGCTCAGAGATTTCCACGGGGCTTAGCGTGGAAGTTCAGTGAAGGGCAGAATAGTGGAGGTTAGATTTGTGTGAGACTCAGAGAGGCTAGGACCCGCGCGGGTCTAACAGGCAGAACTAGGCGAAGGGAATTTTAAAAGGAGAGGAGAAGTTGAGGAGTTGGAAGCCGAGGAGAAGGGGGTTTGGATGGGGTTTGAGACGAGCCGGTGTTGAATTAGCCTCCAGGGCTCAGGTTAGCTCTGTTTCTGTTCCACGTGTCACAACCAGACATCTTATGTTCTCTATTTCTACTAAGCATCGTTCCCATTCCCCTGCCTCCATCCTGCCTATCTCTCTCTCTCTCTCTCTCTCTCTCTCTCTGTCTCTCTCTCTCTCTCTCTCTCTCTCGCTCTCTCTCTCTCAGAAGTGGGTCACAGAGTGGTCCCACTGGACCAGGGGAGCAGTGAATGCTGGATAAAAGGGGGTTGCATACTGATGTGATGAGTCCTTTCTGAGTCTGAATTTGATCTCAGCACAACGTTAAAGAAAAAAAACTTGTATCCCCCATTTTTACCCCCCAAAAGGTACTATAATTTGCCCTGCTACCTTTCCTTGTTGTGTCTGTGCAGCTTTTTTTTTATTGTGTGTATTTATTGTGTGTATGCATTGTGTGTGCATGTGCATGTGCAATTGAGGGGAGGGGGACAGAAAGACAGAAATAGAGAGAGGGAGAGAGAGAAAGAGAGAGAGAGAGAGAGAGAGAGAGAGAGAGAGAGAGAGAGAGAGAGAGAGAGAGAGAGAGAGAGAGAGAGACCCTCCCCCCTGCCGCTGCATTCCTCAGTCCCACAGGAGAGCGGGCTGGGAGAACCAGATCAGGTTTCTGATCCCGAGCGTTTCCTGCACCATGTGAGCACAAGCGCTCCAAATTGCCTCGTACGATAACCAGGAAGCGTTGGCTGCCGTCTGCCACTTGCACGGTTCCGGATGACGCTGTCGTCTTTTTTTTTCCCCCTCCCCCGGATTGGAGCAAGAGCGGTCGGACTGAGGGTGGTTTGTGAGAGATGCCCCGATGATGTGTGGCATTTTTATTGATTGTAAATGCATGCAATAACCCCAACATGCAGCGGTGGCCGAGGTGTGCTCCTGCTAGTGTGTTAATGTGTATATGACTTACTGCGTGTGTGTGTGTGTGTGTGTGTGTGTGTGTGTGTGTGTGTGTGTGTGTGTGTGTGTGTGTGTGTGGGTGGGGGGGGTGTGTGTGAGTGTGCGTGCATGCGTGCGTGCGTGTTCATGTGTGTTTCAGTCTCTATTTTATGTGTAATACGGGTCTGTCTTCCCTGCACATTTCTCACTGTCAGGACCCGGCAAACTGCATGTATTACACAGACTAAGGAGGATGGGTTTGAGTAATGAGCTTTTTCTTGTCCTAATTAGCTGAACATGAGAGGGGTACTCTCACACTCACACACACACACGCACACCCTTATCAGAAATAGGCCAGGCCTCTCTCCCTCTCTCTCCTCTCCCCAACCCACTTAGAGGGAAATATTAAAGAGTGGTATTGTAATTTAGAGGTACGGTGTTGTCTCCGGCTCTGCCGTTCGCATGCAGTTATTTAGAACCACGGCCGTAGAGTACACTATGGAGCCAGTGGCTTTATTTCGATTAGAAGGGCAGTGACGGAATGAAACTGTGCAGTCAACCCTTTGTCACGTTCAACAGAGTTGAGCCTTGTCACATCGCTGGTATTATCCATCTGTGTGTAGTGAAGTGCATGTGGGCTGCAGTCAAGAGAGGGATTTGCAAACCTTTTTTTTCTTTTAAAAGGTAGATGAAGTGTTTGGACGTGATTCCTGGTATGGATTACGCTCCCTGGTGGGAACGATCAGGGTCATCCAGGTAAAGAGGATGTCTTGGTTACGTGAAGGCAGTGGTGGGGGTGGGGGGTGGGGGGGGTGAGAGACATACCTGCACATGATCTCGTGGGTGAGGAGGACCCGGCACATCTCCGGGTTCTTGTCCTGGCCTTCGTAGATGATGGCCTTGGGGGAGGAAGAGGAGGGGAAACGTTAGGGGCGACCCACGGCATGGTTTGAAATCCCAGCCCTGGAGCAGCAGAGGTTCTCAGGCAATAAAAACATTAAATATACTCAACCTATAACACAGAGGACATCTTGAAAACTGAATGTTTCTAGCATGTGTGTGTCTGCCCGAGTGTTTGTGTGTGTAAGTGTGTGTTTTTCTGAGTGAGTATGTTTGTGTGTGTGTTTGTCTGTGGTGTGTGTAGTGATCATCTGGGACTAGGATTGTGTATCTGGCAAATGCATGTACCATGGGATTGCAGTCGTTCAGAATAGGAACGCTCTGTTCTGACAGAGATAGTGACAGACAATGTGTCTGTGTGTGCGCGCGCGTATGTGTGTCTGTATATTTCTGTGTGAGTGTATGTGGGTGTTTATTTGTGTGTGTTTGTGTATGTTTGTGTGTGTGTTCATATGTGTGCATGTGTGTGTGTGTGTGTGCATTTATGTGCGAGCGAGCGTTTGTGTGTGCATGTTTGTGTGTGTGTTTATACGCGTGTACAGTGAGCAGTTGGTGTGCCAGACTGAGGTATAGTGCACCATCTGCTCGTATAGCACAGCGTCCAAAAATCTAGTCTGGTTACCCCTCCAACCTCTCTCAATACACTCTCTAGGGCCGCCATCACCCTCGTTCTGCACACCACACTCACACACACACACACACACACACACAAACACACACATACACATACACACACACACACACACACACACGCACACACACCAACACACACACAAACACATGCATACCCACATAAACACACACGCACACAAACACACACACGCACACACATGCACACGCACCAACACAAGCACACACACACACACATACACTCATAAAACACACACATACACAAGCTGAATCAAACACCTATAGTCAAAGATATGCAGGCATAGACACACAAACACACACATACATTGGTGAACATGGAACCACCACCAACCACTAGGACCCAAACAGTCAGTCCCCCGATCTTCCTCATCAGTGTATGGCAAGCGCTCCTCAGGGCTAATACCGCAAAGACCGAATCAGAAACACTAAAGTCCTCGTATCAAAACAGAATTCAGGGGGATTACTGTGGTTGTTATCTCATTCAAGTTAACGGTGAATCCCCTGTCGGTGTGCGCCAGGCCACACGCGCTGCCTGCGTCTGATTGGACCGCTCGCATCCATGTGTGGAGCTAGAGTTGAGTTCGGTTGCACATTGAGGAAATCAGGGCCAAGGTCCTCGAAGAGCAAACTGGCATGCATCACTGTCTCCCTCTCTCTCTCTCTTTCTTTCTCCCTCTTTCTCTCCCTCCTTCTCTCTACCTCTCTTGTTTTCTCTCTCTCTCTCTCTCTCTCTCTCTCTCTCTCTCTCTCTCTCTCTCTCTCTCTCTTTATCTATCTCTCTCTATGGTCCTCTCTCCCTCTCTATCTCTTTCTCTCTCACTCTCTTTCTCGCTCTCTCTTTCTCGCTCTCTCTTTCTCGCTCTCTCTTTCACACTCTCTCTTTCTCTGCCTCTCTGCCTCTCTCTGTCATGATTTCCTTCCTTCTCGCTCCCTCTATCTTATTTAGTTCCCTCAGTCTCCCCTTTCTGGTTCCATGCAAATCACCACTTAGAAAGGACATACAAAGGGGTGGCTGAAAATATGCCAGTTAAAAATAACATATTTCCACATTCGGTGGTCATCGATGTGTGCGCATGGAAAACACACAAACATATACTCACAAAGATATACACACAGATACACGCACACGTGCACTCACACACACGCTCGCAAGCACGCAAGCACACACTCTCACACACACACACACACACACACACACACACACACAGGCCCTCACACACACGCTTGCAAGCACACACACATGCACACATAAGCTTTAACACAACAACAAACAGACACACACATGCACGCGCACACACACACACACACACACACACACACACACACACATACACACACACACACACACACACACACACACACACACAAGACACACAACCCACAGCAGGGCTAGGGGGATGAGGACACATGTCCTCTGCTTTTCTGGGCCTGTGTAAATGTATTCCACAGGTAAGACAGGTCATTTATCAAGCTGAGGCTGCCTTGCTGAAGTTGAGGATGTCAGACTCAGGCGTGCATCGCACGCGGAGGGGGCTGGGGGAGCTCGGCCGAGATTCTTCAGGGCGCTACACAACCACAGCTGGGATTTGGTTGTAATTCTCCAGCCTATAGTTTAACACAAATTCCTCTCTCTCTCTCCGTCTCTATCTCTCTTGCTGTCTCTCGCTCTTTCTCTTACTCGCTCTCCCCGTCTCTCGCTCTTTCTCCATGTATCTTACCTGTTTAGTCATGGAGTCAATGAGGCGCACATAAAAGTCCTGCTCCGTCCTGATGCCTGCACACGACAGAGGGGAGAGAGAGGTAGATAAATAATGAATATAGAAAGCAGGGTTTTTTTGTTACATGAGAGATTTTTTTTTGCTTTATAGTTGGAATTCTCATTAATAAAACTACAAAAAACAGTTTTTCTTTATATTTCCAGGACAACATTGCACATTTAATTTCATATAAATGAATTTTTACTTAAATAATATATATTGGAAAAATCGTTAACATTCAACGCATTTGCACGTCGTCGATTTGTCGTCGGCGTATGTCCCACAAATGGTATTTGCTATTCTGAGGTTGTCCTTACATTAACAAAATGTAATTAGGAACGATTATTTGAGTCTCCGTAAACTTGTGCAACAAACAGCTAATATGTTCGGGAAAAAATGCCCATTATTCGGCTGCTCTCTGTTTACAGGGTTTTCTAATTGGCTGATGGCCAATTGATCAACTTATTGCAAAATGTAGAAAATCAATATATTTCATATTCAACCGTAAAATGAAAACAATAACAAGATAATAATAATAGTACTCATAACAAATTAATCATAATTAAAATAATAATAATAAAAATAATAATTATAATAATAATAATAATAATAATAATAATAATAATTATAATAACAATAATAATAATGATTTCATAACAAACATAAACACAAACAAACAATTTCGCAGGCCAATATTTCAGATAACCTGCAATTCATTATTTTTTTGTTTTTCTTTTGTACAGTAGTTGTGCTGTTGATTGTAATGGAGTGTATATTTATCCATGCATTTCGGTTTCAGATCGACTATTGTTCCAGATCAAACGTACCGTTACTGTAAAGGAGCTGCAGTCTGTAATGAATCCCGTTGTTTGTCTTTTCCCCCGTCGTTTCCTGTTAAAATAAAACCAAGAGTCCGGGTCAGTGAAAGCAAGCCTTCTCCAGGGACTTCTCAACATGCCCATCCTTGGCATGCACTGTGTCTTGTACTTTCAATTCTACATCTTTGATA